>NC_090929.1:140614914-140869914 GCF_040938575.1 Ambystoma mexicanum
GCACCACAGGGTCTTAGGACGCACCATGGTACTTGCATGGCCATAGTCAGTAGTAGGAGAGAAATGGGGGAAACTCCAGTAAATGGGGATGTGACTCAATTTCTCTTGCTCCAGAAGGGTCAGGGAAGTGCGTATTAGGTCCCATGGTCACACATGGAATTTGATGAAGATTCTTCCTTTGCTCACTGCAGGGGCGGGGAAGTGGATTTATGCATTAGAGGACCATACTGCCATTGTCATGTTGGCCATATGGGAAATTAAAACATTATTCACGGCTCTAATGGGGGAATAGTCAGATGAGCTTTAGAGACAAGTGGAATATCAGGGAGTTCAGTTGGATACAAACACCCATGATCGAGCAGCATTTAATAATTATAGGGCACAGGTATAGGGAGGTCCTGTGGGTTATGTGTTATATATTCTATCTTGGCCAAAACAATGAAGTTAGACAATAATCCTGCTGCACACATCCAGTTAAGAGACAGAAGAAGCATGGGATAAGAATTTTGCCATTTTTTACCATCTGTTAAAAAGGGACATCCTTAGGAAGTCCAGCACGATCTAGGCAAAGTAGAAGGGATGGAGGCCAACAGTTGGCTGGCGATTCCTGCACATACTGTGCATTTATGTAAAATGAGACAAGAGAATGAAAAGGAGAGTATAGAGTAGGCGCAAAAGGCAGAGGCCAAGCTTGTTCAGAAGAAGCTAGTGAAAATCTGTTTGGAAAGAGCAGTGATTACCAGCTCCAAAGAAGGGACAGCAGAGACAATTAGGACAACAGGGATTTAGTGAATCGGGTACGACATAAGGTTGCATGGACGGGTATGCTCCAGGTCCAAGTTAAGTGAGAGGGTATCCAAGGGGTAGGGGAGGATTTTCACAAGGAGATTTGGCAGGTTTGGAGGAATGGGGCTGCAGTTTTACAGGCCAATGTGAAATAACTATGGAGGGTTGTATGGGGTTCAGTGTTGGTCATGTGGAAGGACGGGACATGTGACACGAGATTACCAGAGCAGGTCATAGCATTTTAACTTAGGAGCTCAGCAAATGCAATCCTTGACTGTGCCATATGCCCCTGGCTCTGTGCAATTGCAGTAGGCATGGGCTTAACAGAACCCTGTAACTGGGGCTGCACAGACCTATGTGATTTAACTAACCCTTCCAGCACAGGTACCAGTACAGACATGGGAGACAAATACTTTACCCCAAGGAACGTTCTCATTACACCGAAGCAAGTGATTTTTGAGGGAATCCTGTCCCTCTCCCCAGTGCTAATATGTACCAGGATTATGACAGCCCACCAGTATCTCTGATGTGTTCAGTCCTGTTTGTTACCGCCGATCCAGAAGAGGAACCCCAAATAGGTTTGCTGGTAGGTGACCAGACATTTTTATTTATGGTAGATACAGGGGCTACAAAATATTGCATTTAGGAAGGTGAGTTTTCATTATCAGGCAAAACAATGGACACACAGGTATTCTCTGGGGCTATCTTGTCAGTTCCTTATACTTTGGATCTACTTATTAAGGTAGGTACACAAAATGTATCTGCTCCTTTGTTTTATTGCACAGATACCCGGGTAAATCTCTTGAGCAGAGATCTCCTCAGTCGACTCCACATCATGTCAATCGCTTTCACAGAGGAAGGTATAGTATGCTCAACTCCTGCTTTATATCCAGTAAGAGAAGCAGCGTGTTTGTGTGCATACTGTAGTGATAGCGCGATAAGGGGGGGTACCTGTACATTCGACTTTGTTTCTTAATGGGAATGGGGTAATGATTTAGTTGAAATGGGTCCCAAAAATTTAATTTTCTTTTCAGCCCGCTGTGCAGCAGAGGTAACACCAGGATCCAATGTTAAAGATCTCCTAGAAGCAATATGATGTGTTACTATATGATAAGTCATTTATAATGCACTTGTACACAAGTGTTTCTAGGTGTGACAAGACAAGGGGGAAGTCAGAAGGAGGACAAAACAAACAATCCTATTAGGCCTTGTGTAATTTGGATGATGCAAGTGCGATGCGCTAAGTGCAAAGGGAGAGGAAGAAGGAGGAAGTGCCAGGGAGAGGGAAAGGAATTGCAATCAGGGCATCATTTCTCTGAGTAAGTGCATCCAGGGCAGCTCAGCACGGGTAAGTGCAAGGCAGCAAAGGGACTGTAGGGTTATAGTTACAGGCAGTAAGTGCGCAGTAGGCTCGCAGGCAGTGCAGGATCGACTGGTCGTGGAGGAGCCTGGTACCCAGTGAGACTCTGAGGGTAGCCAGCCCACAAGTCAGTGCAGCAGACATATAAGTCAGCGGGAGAGAGAGAAATAGAAAGGAGAGGCGAAAAAGGAAGTTCTCAAGCTGCTTTTGGAACTGCAGGTGGTTTGGCTCAAGTTTGAGAGGGGCATGGGATGCCATTTGAGATGGAGGCACCTGCCGAGGAGAGAGATCTTACCCCCATTCTCTGCCTGGAGAAGCGTCTGACCCTCAGAGGGGATGTTTTCTGAGTGAAGGGTTTGAGAAGGAAGGTGTTTTGGAAAAGAGAGTTGGATGTAGTGCAGGCCTGGCCCAAGAAAGCCTTGTAAATGATACAGAACTTTATCCTTCCAGCTACCGGGAGCCAGTGGAGAGATTTCAGGACTGGAGAGATAAAATCCCTGGTCTTGAGGCCATTGACAAGTTTTGAAGTCCTGCTCTGGATTAGTTGCAGAGGGCGGAGAGTAGAGGAAGGTAGATTGAGAAAGAGGCTTTTTCAGTAGTCCAGCCTAGACATAACCAGGGCTCTCGAGACAGTGAGCTTCTGGGGGAAAGTGAGAAAGGGAAGAATACCTCTAAGGAGGTGCAGCTGGTAGTGGGCCTTATTGGGAAGTTCAGTGATGTGATGAGATAAGTAGAGACTGGAGTTGACGATGACAACAAGGGTTTTTTCCTCATAGGAAGGCAGAGGAAGAGAGCCCAAGGAGGCGGCTAGAGTGAGAGAGGTAAAGTGGGATCAGGGGTCCAAATGAGAAGGATCTTAGTCTTACTGGCATTGAGGTAGAGATCATTGGAGGTGCCCCAATCCTGAATCATGGATAGACAGTTAGGAATGAGCGAGAGAGGAGAGGAGGCTGAGGGGAACCTGAAAGAGAGCTAAGTGTCATCCGCAATAACACTGAAATTCAAAGAAGAAGGTAGAGATAGGGTGGGTCAAATGGGCCAAGTAGACATTAAAGAGCCAAGGTGAGAGGTTAGAGCCCTGGTGAACACAACACGTGGAGAGAGAGGTGGTGGAGAAAAGGGACCCAAGTTTGACCTGGGATGGTTGTCCAGGAGGAAGGAGGACATGCACTCCAGGGCCTGATCTGTGATGTCCAGGTTCTCATGGAGTCGATTGATCAGGATGGTGTGAATGAGCATGTCAAAAGCAGAGGAAAGGTCAAGGAGGATGAGGACAAAAGAAGGCTTGAATCAAGATTAGAGAGCAGATCTTCATGGGTGTTCAAGATAGCAGTTTCTGTGCTTCTGGCTGCACTGAAGTAAAGACTGCAGTTGGATTGACCAGCTCCTTGTAGATTTTAAAGAGTTTGTCATGTTGCTAGACACTGCAGAGATGCAGGCTTGGATGTGGTCTCTCTTCTTGGACAGGACAGTGAGTCTGTATTGCCTTTGGAGCAGGCAAGAGGCAATTTTGTCAGGGGATGCACCCGAAGCACTTCATTTTCTCTCAGCCTCCCTTCACTTGTGTTTCATGGTGGCAAGGTCGGAGTCATACCAAGAGTTCCACTTGGACATAGGCTTCAGGATTCTCATGACATGGGCAAAGGATGTCCAAAGTGTTGGAGATCGAAAGGTGCAGGTTAGAGAGGTCTTTGTCAGAGTGCAAGTCAGCCACACGCAAAGGAAGAGCAGAGTAAGCAGTGGCAAATGCATCCACTGACACACGCTTCATGGTCCGAATGACAGAGAAGGTAAGTGGCAGTGCTGGGGCTGGCTGAGCCCTTGGGACAGAGAGCGTCAGGTGAGAGGAGAGCATAAAGTGGTCAGTCCAAGAGAGAGAAGTGGTGGGAGGGTTTGAAAGGGGGATGTCTGAGGAGATGAGAACATCCAAGTGATGCCCGCTAAGTGCGTCGGACCAGAGCCTAGAATGGAAAGAGAGAGTGTATCACAGAGGTTGCGGAAGAGCACAAAGGAGGGATTAGAAGAATCCAGTTGGATGTTGAGGTTTCAGAGGAGGAGAATTTGAGAGGTGGAGGCAAAGAGAGAAGAGGAGAGGTCAGCCCACTTGGAGAGGAAGAGGATGCCTGTAGATGGTGGCCATAGTCAGAGAGAGGCTAGGAAAGATAGATATCCACAGACCAGGCATTCAAAGGAGGAGTATGCCTGCATAGGAATGACAGAAGCAAGGACCCACCCTGCAAGTATCAGAGCCACTCCTTCTCCGGGACGTTTGGTTTTGGGTTTTGAGAGGATCTTGTAGCCATCAGGGAGAAGAGTGTCACAACTCGTAACAGAGCTGGCATTAAGAAGAATGGGGTCATTCTCTCAGGCACTGAAGAGGAAGGCAGAGAGTGGTGCACAGTTCTGTGCATTGATCCAACCTTATCACTAAGGGACATGTCTGACAAGCAGCTGTCTGAAGACACAAGAGAGATGGTATATGACAGTGGGGTGCCTTGACAGATAGCAATAGAGCAAAGGGAAGTACCACAGACCATGCTTATTGTTCGAAATACATCACCATGTTGGAAGGAGGATTTGGAGAAAGTGCCAGACCATTTGTGGACCAGCAATCCTCAAGACGTGGGTCTGTTAGAGAGTGTTGGAGCAGTATGGATGAAATTGAAACCTGGTGTGATCGTACCACAGGTTAAGCAATACCCCATGTCTTGAGAAGCGGACAAAAGTATTTATGAGACCATTATGGTGTTGTTGAAGCAAGGCAAAATACAACCTTCTGTGTCCGCATGTAATACAGCCATCTACCATGTGAAGAAAGAGAAGGGATACATTTGGAGGATGGTCCAGGATTTTCACCCTCTCAATAATATTGTTGAGGCAGAATTCCCAGTGGTACAGAATCCTGCTACCATTCTCTGTAATATCCGTACTGTGTCAACCCACTTCACAGTGATTGATTTGAAGAATGCATACACCCCGATTCTCAGTACCTCACAGTGTTTATGCATCGTGGTCAGAGATTCAAGCACACAAGGTTACCCTAGTGGTACTGTGAATCTCAGAGTTTTTTTCAACTAGGTGGTTCAAATGTATTTTGGGAGTTTCATGTAATTCAGTTTGTGGAAGACTTACTAGTTTGTAGCATTTTAGAAGAGCTGTGTCGAGGAGATTCAATAATGCTCCTCACCCTGCTTGCAGAGAAGTGGTACAAAGTAGACAAAGAAACATTGCAATATTGCCAAAAAGAGGTTGTATATTTGGGGCAAGCGATATCACCCGGAGTAAGGAAGGTAATGCCAGGGAGAGCCAATGCAGTTCAGAATATTCCCCAGCCAGTCATGGTGAAACAAATGCAAATATTTTTGGGACTCTTTAACTAATGTAGATCATGGAATTTTGACTATTCTAGTTACATGAGGCCCTAACTACAGGGGCTTAAGGGAGCGTAAAAGGCCTGATAAAATGGTCTGAGGAGATGGTGACTTGCTTTCAGGAACTCTAGGCCATGACCAGCAATGCTACGGTCGTGGTGACCCTGAATTAGAAAAAAAAAACATTTGATCTGTTTACTCACTCGAATGGGGAAGTAATGGCAGTGGTCCTGGACCAGAAAACATTGTGAGGCCATAAACCTTTAGCATACTATATTGGACTCCTAGATCCAGTGATTCAAGGACAGTTCCCTTGTGAACAAGCTTTAGGGGTAGCAGCTTTTCCAATTAAAATGTCTTCAACCATTACTATGTGCTGCCCGGTGACATTGTATGTTGCACATGAATACTTTGCAATCTTGGAAAAATTCTAGTTGACTTTGATGATCGAAAGAATCTTGGGGTATGACGTAATTTTTTCGAATGCATCATGCATTTTGTACGGTGTCACCTAGTCAATCCTGCAACATTTGTAGCTGAGACAGTGAGGCCTCATGAAATTGTCCATGATTTTGCAACATATGAGGGAGAAGAGGAAATAGAATGAGTGTTATTAGGATGCCTTAGAGGGAGGTGAGGTACATTTTGTTGACAGGTGCTTGACAATCAATCAGGACAGTGGTGAGAGGCATACAGATGTAGCCATTGTGGGCCTTGTGGATGGGGAATATCAGGTTAGACTGAAGAAACATTTTCCTTTGCATAACTTTGCTCAAAGGGCGTAACTACAACACTCATAGAGGTGCTAGAAATTAGTAAGTGGAAGGCAGTCACTATTTATTGTGACTCTGCATCTGTAACCTCCACTGTGTATTCAGGCTTGTCAAGGTGGCAGAGAAGAGGGTTTAGGAGATCTGACGGGACCCCTGTCCAGCATGCTGCGCTGCTGTCCAGATTAGTGAAAACACTAACACTGTCCACCGAGGTAGGGATTGTTAAATGCGCTGCTCATACTAATTGCACTAATCCAATAGCACTTGGCAAAAATGCTGCACATAGGGTGGGGAAAGAAGCTGCATACTTGCCATTCTCATATCCCCAGAAAATGGAAACCGTGTCCCAGCAGGTAGAGTTGCCAGCTTCATATGCTGCAAAGTTCCTTTCCTTCAAATTATAGAAATACAGGGAAAAGCTCCTAAGGAGAAACAAGAGCTCTGGGAAAAGAGAGGATGTGCCCTCTCACCCACTGATTTGGTGTGGAGACAGGAGCTTACAGGGAAGCCTGTAGAACCCCCTTACCCATTACACACTTCTCAGTGACAAATCACGGCAGAGCTCCGGAGGAATGATTCATACCAAACCTCCAAGAAAAGGTAAATAGATTAGTAGGGAATTGTATTGTCTGCAGAGAATTTAATCTTGTTAATACCATGAGGATGATCAGAGGAGATTTACGCAGGCCCCCTGGGCCATGCCAAGATCTCCACATCGATTTTAAGGACATGATCAAAAAATGCAATAATTTTTGATATCTGATTGCTGTAGTCTGCCCATTTTCCTGTTGGCTCGAGGCCGGTCCCTGTGTAAACCCTGATGCTGAGTCTGCTGCAAAACATTTGATGAGAGAGGTATTTGTACAGTAGGGAATTTGTAAGGTCCTAAAGTCTTACAACGGGACCCATTTCTTCAATACCCTGTTTGCAGAGATGACTACACTCTTGGGAATTAAGCACAAGTTGTGTTCAGTGTACCACCCTCAGGCCAAAATAATAGTGTAAAGGCTAAATGGTATTCTCAAGTCTCGATTATCAAAAATATGTAGTGATTTGCATAAAAATTGGCACTACTGCCTACCAATTGTACTATTTTATTTGCGGAATCAGCTAGGTAAAGATCACCCCCTTAGCCATCATGAGATTGTGACTGGGGATAGGTTACACACATGCTCTCACCTATACTCAGCATCAGATGTGCATTAATCATCAGAGGTCCTTGGTGAGAGGTTTATGGAGTACCTTAGGGCCTTAAGCAAAAGTGTGACATTTATATCTTTACAGGTTGTGTCTTCTCAGCAACATTCTACAGGAGGAAGTGGCAAAGAAACCAATGATCTGCACAAGCAACAACTGTTCCCTGGGGGCCAGATTTTCATCCACACCTTTGTGCTACACTGAAATGAACAATGTTTTTATGGGCCCCATTGCATGATTTTCGCAACTCCGACTGCTGTGAAAGTGGCGGGCAGCAAGAGCAGGGTCCACATCAACAATGTAGGAAGGGAAACCGGCACACTTCTACTGACACAGGAGCAGGAGAAGCCTCAAAGTTAAGTATGCCCTAAGGATTTGCAGTTCGTTCCAGTAGAAAAGGGGGAGCGAATGAAAACCAGTAATTGTTATTTTTCAAGAAGAAGTCATTTAAAGTGTAGATTACCACGATGAATTATATGACTTTCTTGTTTCTCTTGTTATCATGTTCAAAGATGGCAAACAGTATGGTTCTGAATTGTTTAAATGTATCTAGTATCATACAATTTGATCAAATATTATTGAGGTTGCTAAGAAGTGGTAATTCTGACTTTATGGACAATAATGATGTAAATTCAGTTTCAATAGTGGATGCACATGATTTTGCAGTAGATAACATGTGGTATAACCATATGAGGAGAGTGGGGAGAGAGAGATCTGTGGGATTTTGTGACATCTGCTCTCTCCTCCCCCATGCTTCTGGTGTCCCTAGGCTATTTATCCCAGATGAAATAAAGTCAGCAGAGGCACTGTGTCTAGTGCACCTAGCTTTGTGCATGGTTTGATGGCAGTTTCAAGGGCAATCAGTCACAGCATCTATTGTACATGCTGATGAAGAATGTGCGTTGTGCGGCAAACTATATCTTGCCCGCATCTTCTAAAGCTCTGATGGACATTCCTGAACAATATTGTTTATTCAGTTGAACGGAGGTGTTTTCTCCTCCCTCCTGGAACCTGGTGTCCAAGCTGCTGTGAACGCAAAGTGGTTCCATCTGATCCGGTGCAAAAGCCTGTTATTTGCGAATTCCATCAAATCAGCTTTTAGTGCTATCAAGGAAGAACTACGGGCCCTGAGGCTCATTGTCTTGCAGAATAGGTATATCCTCAACCTCCTAACTGCTATGGAAGCAGGTAGGGATTACCCACTGTACATGTGTGTCTCCTAATGATTTGGAGAATGGGTCTCTGACACAAACAATCACTGCTTTGCACAAGCTTTGAGTGGTCATGGAGAACTAGGCAGGAATCACAAATGACCCTTGATTGGACTGTCTTTTTGTTCTTGTGTGCCATCTTGGATAAGCCTAGCTGTCAATATCTTAATGCCAATTTTTGTCTTTTTCCTTCCAAATGACCTTAGGATGTTGTTCTGCCCAGGTACCGAAAGCAGCTTCCATGATGGCTGTGACCCTGTCCAAAGCTAGAACCACTGCCATTTCATATCATATGGGTACTAAAACTGATGCTGCCTTGTGTACTCCACGATTTGAGATGAGCAGTGTGTAGATTTCAAAAATGTTGGGGGGACAAGTTAGGTTTGTTCAGTGGAGGAGTATGCCCTTATTCGGACCAATGCGAGGGAAAATTACAGGGTTTTTCCCAGTGAAAATGGTTTTAAAGAACAAGAACTTGGTTTATTAGCTTAATTATTAACTAAAGGGGGCAATGTCGGGGTGGTCGGGAAAAATCCCATTGAGAAAGAGGGGTTCATGTTGCATATGCCATTTTGTATCTAGCGTAGTTAATGAGAAAGGGATATGTGTTACTTTTAGTGTTACCTTGTGTTACCTTGTGTTTAAGTTGATACATTTAGATTTGGGTGCACACAGCAAGATAAATGTCAAAACCGCTGATGAAATATAAATGCAATATAGGTATGGGTGTGCCTATACACTGACTCGGCAGCTTCATCTAGACCTCCTGGCTGATTGTACGATTAACTTGTTTTACGGACAAATGTGCAGTCGCTTCTTAAATGGTGGGCCTATTTTGGGTTAAGGTGATTAGAGGCCCATCTGAATGCATGCCTTCTGAAGAATTCCTTCCTATAGTTCAACCTAGCACATTCTTATTGCCCTACTAATCATAACCTCTTCATGTATGAAGCCTGTAAGGTTCCTACTAAAATATACTATAAGAGTCCTAGTTCAGTCAATCTTAGTTCTCACCTTGTGATTTCCTGGCCTTGCTAAAAAGCAATAGTATTCCACTATGAATCATATAAGATTTACTGGTATAAACCTGTACAGAAAGCACCATGTCTGAGATTGGAAGGAAGATGTCATGCTCAGATGAAAGGTTCGAAATCCTTGTTTCATCTCCTTGCGTCAATGATGACCAGACTCCACTGTGCACACCGATCCACTTGTTGTAGAAAACCTGTGCGCTCAGGTTGTGTAGTGCAGCCCTGCAGTGTGGAAGACCTGAAGAAGCAGCAGAATGATAGAGGTGCATCTACTGCAAGGTGCCTAATGTCATTGGGGGTAGCTCTACACAGGAGGTGGCTCAATGTCCTGACTGGATCAAAGGCTGTAGGAGCAGAAAATTGTCAATACTTGACCTTGCATGGCCATGAGGGGGTTAGTTGCCTGAAGAAAGGAGGCAAAGGAGATGCATAATGTGACTAGGCATTTGTTTATTCATTTTATTTATTGTTCATTTGTAATGCATCTATACACAAGTGTTTCAAAGAGCAGCAAGGCAGGAGGGGGGAACAAGTAGGAGGAAAGTAGCGATCCTAATAGGCCTTGCGACATTCAGATCATGCAAGTGAAGTAACGAGAAGTGCATGGGCACTGGATGGAAGGGCTCAAGGGAAAGAAGAGTGCCAGGGACGTCTTGTGTTTTATCCTCGCAGCAACCGGGAGCAGTGTAGGGATTTAAGGGCTGGAGAGATGCAGTCCCTGGGTTTGAGGCCAAGGATAAGTCTTGCAGTCCTATTCTGAATTATATGAAGGGGCAAATTGAGGAGTTCTGTCTTACTAGCATTGAGGCAGATATTGTTGGTAGTGCACCATTCCTGAAGAGCAGAAATGCAGTCAGGAATGGGAGAGGAAGGAGAAGAGGTAGAGCAGGGTAGCTTGAAAGCGAGCTGCATGCCATCAGCATGACACTGAATATTAGGAGAGATGGTGGAGATCTGATGGGCTAGAGGGGAGAGGTAGATATTGAAGAGCCAAGGCAAGAGGATATAGCCCTTGGGGACACCACAGGTGGAGAGTGAAATGGTGGAGAGGAAAGGGCCCAACTGAACCTGGGAAGGTTGGTCAGAGAGGATGGAGGTCAACCAGTCCAGGGCCAGGTCTGTGATGCCAAGGGTGTCACAGAGCCGCTTTATCAAGATGGCGTGATTGACCATGTCAAAGGCAGAAGAGAGAGCAAGAAGGATGACAACAAAAGAAGAACTCCGGAATCAATTATACTGAGCAAGTCTTCAGTGGTGTTCAGGACAGCAGTTTCCGTGCCTCTGACATCTCTAAAGCCATACTGGTAGTCATGGAGGCAACCAACAGATTGAATGTGGTGGACGAGCTGGGAGAAGGCCAGCTTCTTCAAGAGTTCATCAAAGAAGGTGGTTGTGGAGCGGAGATGGTATAAGGATCAGCAGAATGTTTTTTGAGGAGATGGTGCACAAGGGACTGCTTGAGGAGGGAGGGGAAGGATCCAGTGGAAAAGTAGAGATTGCATAAATTGGCATAGGCTGGAGTAAGGGAGACAATGTTGTCCTTGATAGTTCTGGAAGAGCACCTTTTTGGAAGAGACTTTCATAGAGCGGACTTGTCTAGAAACCTCATCAGGTGTTATAGGAGAAAATGAGGGGAATAGAAGGAGAGTGGCTCAAGGGAGGGAGGAAAGAAGAGGAGGGAGAAGGATGTGGAGTGGAGACGAGTAAGGAGAGGATGTCCTGAGTTTTGGAGATGCAGTAAGAGGCCAGAGAAGTGAAGAGTGCCGGGGAAGGCAAGCGAGAAGGGGGGACTGCAATAGGGTTGGTATGTTCCTTGCAGATTTTGAAAAGTTCAGCTGTGTTAGTGGCCACAGAGATGCAGGCTTGGATATAGGCCCTCCTGTTTGAGCATATGGCGGGCCTGCATTGCCTTTGGAGCAGGCAGCAGGCCAGTTTGTCAGAGGATGTGCTTGAAGGCTGGCACTTCCGCTCAGCTACTCTGCACTTGCTTTTCAGAGCCGCTAGATCAGAGTCATACCAGGAGTTGAACTTGAAATCAAGCTTCAAGTGGAACCTTAAGACAGGGGCAAGGATGTCAAGAGTGTTTAAAATGTAGAGTTGAAGGTTAGAGAGGGCTGTGTCAGAGTGAGAATCAGTGGAAGGAGTAGGAGGGGGAGTGAAGGTGGTGGCAAAAGCGGTAGCTGACACCCGCTTCATCGGTTGAGTGAAAGAGGAGGCTGGCAGTGTAGGCAGAGGCTTAGCTGGGGGACCAAGGAGGTCTAGGTGAGAAGAAAGGAGGGCATGATCAGACCAGGAGAGAGGAGTAACAAGAGGGTTGGAAAATGGTGAGGTCTGAGGAGATGAGAGCATCCAAGGTGTACCTGGCAGAGTGTGGCAGACCAGAGGGAAGAATGCAGAGGCAAAGAGAGTCACAGAGGTTGCAGAATATCACAGAGGCCACATCATGGGAGTCTAGGTGAATATTGAAGTCTCCCAGGAAGAGAAGCTTGGAGTAGGTGGTCAGGAGGGAAAAGGTGAGGTCAGCGCATTCAGAGAGGAAGAGGGAGACCTGGCCAGGAGGCCTCTAGATGGTGTCAGAGAGAGGCCAGGGGAGACACCAAGGCTGCATACAAGGTATTTGAAAGAGGAGTAGGTCTCAGTGGGTATGATAGTAGCAGGGACCCACTCAGGGAAGATGAGGGCCACTCTGTCCCTGGCACCGGTTAAGCCTCGATTTAGAGAGGATCTTGTAACCCTCAGGGTGGAGAGTGTCAAAACACATGAGAGAGTTGCCCATGAACCAGGTCCCTGTGAGAGCAAGGACATCTTAGTCGAGATCCTCAAGGAGGTGGCAGATGTCAGAGGAGTGTTTGGCGGCAGTGCAAGCATTGATGGTAGCTAAGTGGACAGGTTGCCACTTTTGAAGTTTTCCCAACGAGGGGTACATGAGTCATCCGATGGAGATGGCAGAGGAGCCAGAAGGATGACAGAAGGAGGGGAGGCAGGACAGGGGAGGAGTAAGTTGGTGCAAGATGGGAGCTGCCTATCAAGAAGGTGAAGGTTGGGCCGAGAACCCTGAACCATGACAGTGTCATTCTGCTAGACATTAATGATGACCCTGGAGGACATGAAGGATGCCACGAGTACCTTGCAACTGGGGCCTCCATTTATAGGAGAGGAAGAGATAGGGGAGAGTACAGAGACCATGAGGGGAACCCAAAGGTCTGGAGAGGGAATGGAAAAGTGGATGTCAGTGAGGGTTTGCCCGGAAGAGGCATTAACATATGTCAGTGATGAGCAGGCCAGGGTTGAAGACCAGGAGATCCTTCTTGAACCTTTTCATTCCACTCTTTGAAAGAGGGGTAGGATAGGTGATAGAGAAGCATTTAGAGAAGATGGGGGAGATTGAGAGCACCATTGAGGAGACTGGGGGAGAAGAAAGAGGTGGGAGAGGGAGGAACTGTAGAGCACGACCCAGCTAGACCCACAGCAATGCATCAATCAGGCCAAGAGTGAAATGAAGCGGTAAGGATTACAACATATAGCAGATGGGCGCAAATATTGGAGGCAAGAGCAGGAACAGAGAGATAAGAGAGAAGGATGAGGGGTCATGAAGCTGACACATGTAGGCTAGCCATTGTCTGCAATGGCTAAACAGACACATATGTATAAAAAGGCATAATTGCATCCCAATCTCTCTTTCAAGTGCTATGCAAGACAGAGCAGCAGAGAGTGAACGGAAGGACCAGGGGGACCAGTCCCCACTGATTCAGTGCTACTGTATACAACACCCATTGTCCCAGAGAACTCATAGGCTCTGCCTAAGATGGAGCAGGGGGAATAATGGTGGTGGTTACCACTGAACATGATGACATGCAAGCGATGCGCCCAGACCTAAAAAGGCAAATGACCAAGAGTGCGCCGATGCAGCACATGTGATAGATACCTGGGCCACAGTGGGTCACCACTCCTCGGCCAGCCAATCTTGCCAACCTAATATTGTATGTGTAAGCTATGCAGAACTAGTTGAGGGTGTGTAGAATGCTGACAAGATGTTAGTGATAAAGCAGTAGGGTGGGGATGTGGCAAACACTGTGAGGGAGGAATTGGCACATCAAAAGAGAAAGGGAAGACATATATTATTGCCAAAATCTTGGAGAGAGGAACATCAAAGGCAATGAAGTTGGCAACACTGGATTGGATTGCCTTTGCGGACGATGTAGTGTTGTTCGACCTCACACCTATGGGATTGCAGCGCAAGTTGGCACTCTTTCATAGATATGCAGCTGAAAATAGTCTTAAGGTAAATGGGGCACACATTTTCTCAACCATAAAAAGATCGAAAAAGATGATCTGGGAGGTAGGTGATGAGCCTCTAGAGAGGGTTTCAGCCTTACCTTATTTGGAATATGAGGTTTTGAACTCAAGATCTAAAATAGGAGGGGTGAATTATCTTAATCCTAGGTACGGCACTCTGCTTACAAAGATGAGGCGGGTATATGCACAACTGTCTTCCATTGATTCCACTCATTCGATTCTACGAGATCAGGCGGAACCAAGGATCTTGTATAGTTTGAATATAAACCTTAATGACTTGGGACAGAATTTAAACCCGTTCCAAGGGAAGCTTTGGAAAGAAACTTTAAGGTTAGCAAAAACAATAGCAAACTCTATTATATGCCATGAGTTTGGTTTGGTTTCATTTGCCAGAAGAGCTGAGTGGAGGAAACTGATGTCCTATGCAAAGCTTCTAAATCCACCAGCCCACTCACTGTATGGAAAATGGCGGCCAGTGCAGACTTGAACCGCTGGAGACTCTATCAAGATTGATGGTAGAAATTAACAAATTGCTTCTCGAAATAGGGTCAACTGTGGAAGAGCTGACTGTAAATCAGGCGAAAGTAAAGAGAAAGCTGTTTGATTACGATTGGGGCAAACAATAAAAGATATGTCCAAATCACGCCTGTATAAAGAGTATGCAAGACTTGTATATAGGAGGGAACAAATTCCAAAATATATACCTATCTTTCCATGCTCTAAAAGAAGATATTCATACCTTGGGTTCACATGAACCAACTTCCAACCCTTCAGAGGGTTGGAAGTTGGTATGGCCCCACAAGCTATCTAAGCTGTAGATTATGTGGTATGGCTGCACAAAAAGAAACTACTAAGTATCTGGTTCTTGGCTGTACAGCACTTATGGAAGATCGAAAGAGATGTTTAACACGGAAGCATGTTGGGTTACCCTGATGAGGGGACAAGCACAGAGCCGCATTCTAGCCTTATGTGATCTGCTTTATAAAATCTTGGAGAGTTTGGCTAAAGTGGGGGATGAAAGGAGGGAACAAAGTGATACTGATTGAGGTGGTTGGATAAGAGGTTTCTTTCTTGTTGAACAATGCAGCAGAATACTACTACAGGATGTGTCTTGTTTGTTTGATACTGGAGTGCACCTCTGATGGTTGCAAATTCACAAACACTTCGGGGTTTCGAAATTAAGTTTCAATGAGTAATAGCTAAAACCAGCTCCTAGGTGTCAGGCATCACCCAGTAGGTAGGCGCTACAACTGGGGAACCAGGAGACAAGAGTCAACGCACGACACATCTAACTTAGACGGGGGCTGCAAACTCACATTTTGTGCCCATTGTGCATGTTTAAATGTGCACTATATATGTCCTAATTGTTCTTTTTTAACAGTCTCAAATACTCAAAGTTAATCTCACATATGTATCTTTGGAAGGTACCAGTTGGCCTGGGGAGACAAAGGTAGATCCTGGTAGCTTATGCTTTAAAGCTGACCGCTCTCCCAGCCCAGAAATAGCAGCTAAATGGCTCCTAGCTCACAGACATTTCGAAACCTGCACCGCAACAATGCAAGAAAACTCATTTATGTTTCATTTAATGAATAAGGAACAATGGGAGCTAGTTAAGACCTGACTTCCTGTTGTCTGTTCAGTGGTCACATTCTGTAGCTAAGAAACATATGTCCAAGCATTTCCATTACATTCTATGCTCTCTGAATAATCTTATCACCTTTGCCTGATTGGCTAATCATAGTCTGGTAGGGTTCCACCTACCTGTCCAGAAATATGTGTGAGCATTGTACATTGCCAGGATACTATGCAGGCTCTAATTGCCTCACAGCTGCCATTTAAACTGATAAAGTAACAAACATGTTGGAAAGACTGCACCCATGTCCTGAATATACTTGGTAGGCTGTTCCCACATCACCGTCAGCCATTAGCATTGGGCAGCTGCAACCGTAAATTGATGGATGTACTGTTTTCTGTGCACATGTGTTAGCTCATCTGACCATTAGAAAATAGATAATCTTATATCAAATCAGCCCTGATCGCACCTCGAAAAGGACCCTGAATCCTTGACGTCTGGGCCAGAACAATTCCATTCAATTTCAGCTTTGTTTTGGGTGAATACCCGTAAAAGCACAGTGAATATAAACAGCAAAAATACATCCTCCAATTTTGATTAAAACATTTAGAAAAGTTTACATGTAATTCAAATAAAAAGTTATTGATTAGACATTAAAGGCCTCATCAGGGGTTGGGCGGTATGCCGGTGCTATTTGCACCCGGCTACCACCCATCACAATTAGCGTTACTGCATCTCGGTCCGGGCGCAATTTGCGCCAGATCCCGATTTGCAGTGCAGAGGTAAATCCCCATTCCCATTGCGTCCACTGGACTCAAGCGCCGAAAACAGGTGGAAAGGGGAGATGTTCACCTCTACCATAAAGCTGGAGGTAAACCTCCCACTTTCCGCCTTACTCGAGATTGGGTGGAGCAGTGGTAATAGCGTTATCGCTGAATTTTACCACTCCATCCAACTCATGATGAGGCCCTAAGACATTTCAATCTACAAAACCAAGTAAAATTAGTATACCGAGCTACCGCAGAAACAACTTACAAATACAATATCGATTTCCACAATATAAAGGCATGGAGAAGTCTGCCACTGGGAAAAAGTGCAACCTGAATTTTAAATATAGAGACCAATTCCTAGGAGGAGCAATGTGTTGTCTACTGAGAATCAGGTTTTATGGATCAACTAGCGAGGACAACTGGAAAGTTTCTGAGATGTCTTAAAATTGCAACTCTAAATGGTAATACTCCAATTTATCTTTTACATCTCACAATAGAAATCTAGAGACTGCCATAGATGCTTGTAACATATCTCTTTGGTCATAGGCCTGCACTAGCTCCAAAAGCTGCTTCAAGGGAACAAATAATATCCCATGCTACCTCCTTACACTGACACAGCTCTTTAAGCTACAGCCTTTTGGAACGTGCATATGTTTGTTTGTTTGTTTGTTTATTTGGTATAGCGCACCAAACCCTCAGGTAGCTGGGCGCAACGTAACAGGTATACTTAGAGCTTAGTTGCACAGTGAGTTACAAGTATACATACAGGGTATACACAGAATTAATGCCGCATAATTTTCACAGAAGACTAGAGGTTACAAGAAAGGTATTACAAATTCCAGTCAACCGGTACAATAGTAACAGATGCATAGGTGGTGAGGCCTAAGGAATATTGGGTAGCAAGAGCAGACATAATGTTAGTGCAGTAGGAGATGAGTTGAAGTCAGGCACGGTAGGTTTAGGAGTCGTTTGCTCATAACCAAGTAAGGACTTTCCGTCTAAAACAGGGGTAGGGTAGGTCAGTTCTGAGATCTAAGGGGAGAACATTCCAAGATTGTGCGGCTATGAACGGGAAGCTGGAGCAGCCCGCTGTAGTAAGTTTAAATCTAGGGATTTCTAGAGTACGGGCATTGGCAGATCTCAAGGGGCGGGCAGTACGTCTCTTGTTTATCCTTTCAACACGATAGGGTGGCACTATATTGTTCAGGCATTTAGACGTAAGTGAGAGTGTTTTAAGGAGGATCCTGTCATTAATCTTAAGCCAGTGGAAGTTTCTCCTAAATTTAGAGATGTGGTTTCTGTGGGGGATGTTAAGGGCTGCTCTGAGGGCATTGTTTTGAAGTCTTTTCAATTTGTCAATAATATACTTATTGGCTCCCGCGTACAGGCATTGCAATAGTCCAGTCTGCACATTATAACAGCATTGGCCAGGGTAATACAACTAGTTTCAGAGAGAAATGGTCTGCAGACTCTAATCAGTTTCTATGTGTATGCTGTTGAAGATGCTAGTGAGTTCACTTGCTTCTTGAGGGTGAGTGCCGAGTCCAGGTAAAAGCATAGTGTTTTAACTGAGGGCATCACTTTGATAACATTATTATCAATATTGAGGGAGGCATAGCTGGGATTGAGTTTTTTAATAGCCGTCTCTGAGCCTAGGATCAGTAACTCTGTTTTGTCGTCATTAATGCAGAGGCCGTGGGATGCCACCCATGCCTGAATGAGGAGGTAAATCCTATTAACCAAGGCCGAGTCCTCAGGAAAGTTGCCCGAAAGGGGTATGAGGATCTGGGTATCATCTGCATAATTAGTGTAGGTGACACCCAGTCTATCCAACTTGTCAAACATGGGCGTGGTAAATATGTTATACATGGTGGGAGAAACGCATGATCCTTGGGGGACTCCGCAGGAGACTTGTATGGTATAAGCAGCTGCTGATGGGGAGAAAACTCTCATTGTACAGTTGGCTAGGAAGGACTAAACCCATGCTATAGCATCACTTGAGAAATGGGCAGCTGACCTAAGGTGGTTACATAAGACTGCATGATCCACTAGGTCAAAGGCTGCAGATAGGTCAAGGAGGAGTAGCATAGCTGATTTCCCGTTGTCCTTCAGCCCGTCAATTTGGGTCTTGAGATTTATCAGGGCTGTTTCCGTGCTTTTTAAGCAATGGGAGCATCCAGGATTCTTTTAGATTATTAGGCACTGAGTTTGTCTTAAATGAGGCATTGATGAGCTTTGAGAGAAACAGAGCTAAGTCTATGGCTGCATCCTTTAAGATTTGAGCCGGGCAGTTGTCTCCTTTACAGTTTGACGGTTTGAGTGAGAGTATGATTTTTTATGTCTCAACGATAGAAATCTTCTTGAAACTTAGAGGGGTAGTACTGTCCGGTATGACTAGAGGGGGATATTGGTCAGGTAGGGGCAGTGAGGCTTTCTTTTTGGCTATTTGAAATTGGTAGGAGGTGATTTTATTTGAAAGGGCATTTTGTATGTCCGTACACCAGGAGTTGTCTTTAGGGGTATTGTCGGCCTGAGGTATTGGTGATTCCATTTCCCATAGGATAGAGAATAGTTCTTTAGTGTCAGACTTTGCCTTGGATATTCTGTCGTTAAATATATTCTTTTTAGTATTCATTATTTCCTTCTTGTAAAGTTTGGATAGGTTTGTAAGGTTGGCTTTGTTCTCATCAGTGGGAGAGTGGCACCAGGTTGACTGAAGCCTTCTTTTTTTAAGTGTTAATTCTTTCAGTTGGGGTGTGAACCAAGTATTAAGGTTGGTTTTGACCGGTGCAATAGTGTCCAAGGCCTTGATCATAGCACTATTGAAGACCTCCACTAGCAAGTTAGGGTCTGTGTTACTGGATATGTTGTTGATAGCAAGAAGAAGGTGTGGGAGTAGCTTTTCGGCTGTAATATCCTTTTTGCGTCTTGTAGGAAGTGGGGGTGCCATAACAATAGTTTTGGGGCAAGTGAGGTCTAGTGTGGCAGAGAAATTAATTAGATAGTGGTCAGTCCAGGATTGTGGGGCGATATTGGTGATGTTAATTAAGCAATATGACCCTCGCGGCGGGGGCATTACCGACTCAGGTAATGCCTCGGGGCCCATAGTTATAGGCACGAGCGAAGCAAGGTCCTTAACGAAGGCCCCGGGGCATTACCTGAGTCGGTAATGCCCCTGCCGCGAGGGTCATATTGCTATTAGTACCCCGGGACGCAGTATGTGCGCGACCGGGGCACTAAAAGCATTTTTTTCTGTCCCGAAACGCTGCAGCATTTCGGGACGAAAAAAAACAAAAAAGAAACGACCAAGAAAATGGCCGCCATGCAAAGGGAAAACGGAGTCCGTTTTCCCTTTCCATGGCGGCCATTGGGAGTGGACGCGCTGGGATCACTTGTTCCCAGCGCGTCCGCTTCTGAAAAAGAAAAAGAAGCAGAAGGTAAGTGGGGTTGAGAGGGAGGGGAAGAAAAAAAAAAAGTACCTGCATCCCCGGCAGGGGACGATGGAAGCTTCCAGCCGTGTGGAGGCGCGGATCGGGGATGGCCCCACTCCAAGTCTCCACACTGCTGGAGGCTGCTATTGTCCCCCACCGGGGACGCAGGAGCAAGCAGGTAAGTGGGGTGGGGAGGGCAAGGAGGAGGGAGGGAAGGGAAGAAAAAAAAGAAGAAAAAAAAACAAAAAAGCTTACCTGAGTCCCCGGCAGGGGACGAAGGCAGCCTCTCAGCCGTGGGGAGGCTCAGAGCGGGGATGGCCCCGCTTCGAGCCTCCTCATTGGCTGAGCAGCTGCCACGCCCCACGCTGGGGACAAGGCGGCTGGAATGCTGGCCGAGAATTAAGTAAGGACCCGGCGAGAGCCAATCAGAATGCGTGTTACATTCTGCTTGACTCTCGCCGGGTACTAATATTGCAATTCAAGTTAGCAACCCAGTCTAGGGTCCTTCCCTTGATATGGGTGGAGTAGAGGACTTTTTGTATTAGGCCATGATTCTTCAGTATTGTGGCGACTGAATGGGCATGTTTGTCATCAGTATGATTGTAGCCAAGATTGAAGTTGCCCAAAAGCAGGATTTGAGCATGGTCTTTGGTATTGTTAGCTAGGAGGCCGGTCAGGTCGTCCTCAAAGGTACCTAGTGGTCCTGGTGTACGATATAGTAAGTGGATAGTAAGAGTTTGGTTGTTGGAAAGAGGGAGTTTAGCAGTGAGTATCTCGCAAGATTGGTAGGAAGGAGATGTAGCGAGTCTGATGGGTAGATTAGATTTGAAAATAATGGCTAGTCCACCACCTCTAGTGTTTGGTCTATCCGCTCTGAGTATCTGGTAGCCGTCTGGTATAGCTATCATAAGGGCAGGTCCTGCTGCCTCGTGAAGCCAAATTTCCGTTATGGCCGGACTGCCGCGTCCATCTTTGCCCCTCTACTTTCTGCAAGTTCATGTACTCTGCCAGTGTCCAGAATTTTCACCAAAGTGATTCTGGGTTCCCGCAGGATCTGCTTCCGCAATTTGCTTGAGTAGCACCCCTGTATTAACTGATTTCTCACCATCCCTTCTTCATTGTCCCATCTGCACGTGCTTGCAAGTTGGCGCAGTCACGTCCAGAATTGGTCCAGGGACTCGTCATTATGTTGTTTTTCACTAGACACCACAAACCTGTCAAAGTCCACATTCGACAGCAGTATGAAGTGATTCTGAAGAGCAGTCTTGAATGCGGCATACGTAGCCACTTCACTTGAATGTTCAATGATTCATAGATGCGGAGCACCTCAGTCCCTTCTGAGTATAGCAGCGATGCGACCTTTCCGTCGTCGTCGTCCTCCCCAGTCGCTCTGAAGAACATGTCGAGCTTCTTGATCCAGATTAGCCACTTGGGCCCCAGCTTGGAAGGAGGGCCTGATGTGTCAAATTCCGGCATTGGTGCCAGAGTGCCTTGCTGTCTACATGACATTCGTGCGGGTATCGCTGGTTCTACTTCTTGGTCACTCATCTTCACAGGTCGCACAGGCACTTCATCCACATGTATGAGGCCGCAAACCATCACAACACAGACAGCACTTCACCATTGGTGAAACTAGTGGGCAGATGTGGGCTTCTTGACTTGCATTCAGTGACCAGTGACCTTCTTTGCAGCATGCAGCCTCCTGTAGCAGCAGCTCCTTTTTCTTAGTCACCCAAGCTGGATGATCAAACCTGACCACCAAAGCTGGTAATCATGACTCCCCACCAAGGGAAACCATGAAGGTTTCAAAAATGTGTTAAGTTGCACTCAGGTGGACAGCGCACAAGCACCCTCGCAGGCCGCTACTGCCTCACGTTGAAATACAAAATGGCCGACCGTGGCTGCGTTGGATTCGAGCTGCGTAATGGGACGGAGTGCTACTGCTTGCAGGTTTGTAATATCGTAGTTCACACACACTCTCACCACGAGCCGACTCCTCGTCTCCAATGTTATGCCTCAGGGAGTGCCTTGGGCCGCCTTGCATACCGCAATCACATGTACACACAGAAGGACTTGGAGACGCGTCTGCCGTTTGCAAGGTCCCGGCGGCAACTGACGTTCGGGATGCGTTTATTTCAATAGCACATGCATGAGCCCGAACGAGGCTCGCGCATGAGTACACCCGGCTCACTTTGTAACAATCTCTATGTGGTGCTCTGTGCAGGTGAATCCGCTCACTGGCCAGTTCAGATGTTGCATGTGCCTCCAAGAGCGGCTCCACTTATATACGAAGAAGCCGGGACGCCCAGAGCTGCCTCGCCCAAACTCGTGGGATAGGTGTGGGCTCATTCTAAACATGCCCGCTTGCCAGAGCAAGTGTCCAGTCTGCAGACAGTGATTTCGAAGGATGTGAGAGGAAGCATAGAAGAAGGGCTACACCAGTCCAAAGCCTCCTAACAGCACGGAATATTTGAAATAGGACAAAATCTGAGCTCTTCCTTTTGCTAGCAGTGACAGCGCTACTCGGTAGTGCATGCCGTGGTATCCAGCACATACCTTGCCAGGCAGCTGTTTGCAGGCAATGCAACACATCTATTTGCTGGCTTTCATATGAGTGGTGGATGCAGGGAAAGGTAATGAAAAGTGTGCCGTGGTCGAAGCTTTCGAATAAACAGACCTGCAGGCATTCAGCTAAGGTACAGTCACCACCTGTTTACAATCTGTTCATGGTCATGGATGTGTCTGCAGACATGGCGAGTGTCGCAGGTTGTAACGGCCTGCCTGCGCAACATTTACTCGCTAGAATTCGCAGGAGGGCGGTAGTGCAATACTAGCGTCTCTGGTGCTATAACGACCAGTAGCGCGAACAGTTCGGCATAAGGAGCAACCGTCAGCTGGCTGAATTGACAGTGTCTCTAAACTGTGCCACTGGTTATAAACACAAGCTGGGCTTCTACACACAGCGCACTGGTTGGACTGGATCTCATGCCCCACTCTGATGCTTCCGCATCCGAATCCATTTTGGGCAACTACCTCACTTATAATAATAATTTTTAAAAAGTCAGACCAATTGGACTTGGCAACCTTTGTTTCAAGAGTGTACACACTGACTGGTCTGTGCTGTGGAGATTTAAAAGCCCGATTTATAGAAAGAGAATAGCCGGGATCAGACAGAGAGAGTCAGCATTGATAACATACCACATTGCATGGTGTGTAAATTTAGCATCATGTCAGACAGTACGTTTCAGTTTAAAAATAAAATACAACAATGATTACTTGACAGGATGATTAAATAAAGTCCTGACGTACAAACCTTGCACATTCAATTACATTATTGCCTAAAGTGCATTCTAGGACTTGTAGTCTCGAACCACTTCATCTGATGCCGATAGCAATGCTTTTTAAAACCATATCCCATGTGCCCTTCCCCCATGATCTGATAGCATACCTGTATCACAGACCATTAGCACCCGTCACGCGTGGCGCAACGTGAATACTGCGTGGTGATTGGCTCATTTGCGAGCCATACCACATGGTATTCCCTTTTACGCAGTGCGTGCCGGCTACTCTGTTCCTGGCGAGGGGCGTGGCAGCCCCTCAGCCAATGAGGAGGCTCAAAACGGGGCAATCCCCGCTCCGAGCCTCCCCATGACTGGAGGCTTCCTTCATCCCCCGCCGGGGACTCAGGTAAGAATTATTTTTTTTCCTCCTTTCTCCCACCTCCCACCCCACCCGACTTACCTTCTATACTGCGATCTCTGGCGGGTGACAATGGAAACCTCCAGCCGTGTGGAGACTCGGAGCGGGGCCATCCCCGCTCCAAGCCTCCACGTGGCTGGAGGCTTCCATCGTCCCCCACCGGAGACTGCGGTACTTTTAAAAAAATGTTTTTTTCCTTCCCCGCCCCCCTCCCTTCCGCCCACCCAACCCTACTTTCCTTCTTTTTTCTTCTGCTCTTGGGAGCGAAAGCGCACTGGGAACAAGCGCGTCCACTCCCGATGGCCGCCATGGAAAGGGAAAACGGACTAAGTTTTCCCTTTCCCGGCGGCCATTTTTTTCATTTTTATTTTTTCTGTTTCGAAACAAGCGAAACAGAAAAAAAATGCCATTAGCACCCCGGTCTAACGGGCCAGGGTGCTAATGGCAATAAGACCCTCGGCGGCGGGCCAATACCGCCCACGGTAATGCCCCCGGGGCTTCGTTAAGGCCCCGGGGGCATTACCTGGGGCGGTATTAGCCCGCTGCCTCGGGTCTTATTGCCACAATAGTTGTGAGGCTAAACAAGACACTCCATTTGAAAACATTATAGCAGGCTCCACCTGAAGCCCACTTTAATCAGAGTACATAAAAAACAGACACGTCAATTTCGCACCTGGTCTTTTAGTTGCCCCAAGGAGCGCAGACTTAATGAGCAATGAAGAAACTGCCCTTGCCTGTCCTGAGACAGTGGTGTCTACTATTCGATAGAGAAACAGACACTAGCCAATTACTTTGCCTCCTCTTTGTCACTGGAGTTACACGTTTAGATAAACAGATTGAGAGCACCACTGTACCACAGCCCACTGACACCTCCAGCCACTAACCAGGATCTTGACCTCTGTCCAAAACTTCCTCGCCTGACTCCAGTACAGATGCTGGTGTCCCATTTTGTTCATTTTCAGGTGTGAAATGAAGGAGGTGGGGCCAACAGTCACATAGTCAACTCTGAGAGTTCTCTCCGAATTTACACAGAGCAGGCAGGTGCTTCTGGATGACTCTCGCCGGCCTCTCTGCTGCGAAATAGGGCTGTAGCATATATAGAAGATGGCGTCCATTAGTAATGCTATGAGCTGCCACAAAACAGGGCTTCAGAAAGATTAGTTAAACTTCACATGTGGCTTTTTGAAAATGATTGTTTCCTTTGGTGCAAACACATTTATAAATAAGTAATTACATCAAGCAGTAGGTAAATTAATAAAAATAATACAATTTTCTGTTGCAGTTTGGGACACATGTTTTCACACAGCAGAATTAGTCTTTTGTGAGACAATCTTCATTATTATATCCAATAACGGGATTAAATAGGTATGTAACTGACTGCATGGTAGTTACCATGCGGAGTGCATGTGTGAACTTTATCCAACATGGCCACCACCATGGAAGAGCTCAGAGCTCAAAGAGTTCTGAGATGGGCAGGAATGGGCGGTATTAGCCATAGGGATTAGCATGGCTAGGGGCAGGGAATGAGAGGGATCATTAACCAAACAACACCTAGGGCCTCCTTACACGGATGGCAGTAAGGGAATAACGATACCGGTAAGGCATTACCGGTATCGCTAAATTCCCTTGCCAATTACGACCCAGTCAACCGCTAATAGCGGCACCGCTAAGAACGGTGCCTCTAATAGCGGGCAGTTCGCGGGCGCGCAACCACTCATGACGCAAATAGCGGCATGGCGCTAATAGCAGGCCCTCATAAGCCATGGGTACCTGCAAATAGCGTCATGCATTAGGCCAAAAAAGGCCATACCGGCATGGAGGAAATACCGGCATCGCGGACCACCCGTTAAGAGACATGAGCAGTGTTCCCACCTGCCACAGGTGGCCACAATCAGCACAGGTGGAGGCAATGGAGACTGGGGCAGCACAAAAGGAGCACACCACACCCCTTTCCACACCCCTTCCCACACCAAGATGGTTCCAATACTAGCAGCATTACATGGGCTGTAGGACATGATTGCATTGCAGCACCAACAACAACAGGCAGCACAGAGGAGACGCAGTAGGAGGAGGAGGAGGGCGAGACAGGCCCAGCAAGCACCACCAGTACACCTAGTCATACCCCAGAGGCAGCCACCAATCCCCAGGATCAGAGCCAGTCCATTCAACCTAACCCCTGAGCAGATACACACCCTGTACCGTCAGGACCAGGATACCATCACCACCATTGTGGACATGATACACGATGACATTGTGAGCCTCATAGACATCCGTACTGCCATCCCCCCTCTACTGAAGGTGGTAACTGTGCTCCACTTCCTGGCCACAGGCACCTACCAGCATACGGTAAGGCAGATGCATGGCATATCACAACCAGTGTTTTCACGCACGCTGAACCAGGTCCTCGATGCCCTCCTAAAACACGCAAGTGAACACATATCCCTGCCACGGACTGCCCAGGAGATCTCTAACACCAAAGTTGGCTTCTATTCACTGGCCCCAAGTGGAGTTGGTGGTACCACATGACAATGAGGCAGTGTACCGAAACAGAAAGCAATACCACTCCATCAATGTCCAAATGGTATGTGACTCAAACAAGATAATAACACATTGCTGTGCTCGATATCCCGGATCAATGATTCAATGGTCCTGCTGAACTCAGCGATACCACGCTACATGGAGCGACATGCTGGACAACGTGCGTGGCTACTTGGTGAGTAGCTGGGCAAGCACATGGCAGTGTGATGTGGATAGTGATTGTGGGGGGGGAGATGCATACTCCTACTGGGTGTGATTGGGGGGAAGAGATACATACTCCTACTGGGTGTGATTGGGGGGGAAGAGATGCATACTCCTACTGGGTGTGATTGGGGGGGAGAGATGCATACTCCTACTGGGTGTGATTGGGGTGGGAAGAGATGCATACTCCTATTGGGTGTGATTGGGGGGGGGAGAGATGCATATTCCTACTGGGTGTGGACTGTCGTCTGTAGTATAAATGCACATACAGATGTACACCAATGTCCACCAAGGCAGCCCACAATGGACCGGGCACAAAACCACATGCAAGTTGGAAGCTGCCCAACAAAGGAATCAATCCAATACGCCAAACATGACATATCTATCCACATGCACATTGCACTACATACCATACCCTATATGACACAAAGTAGCAACATGCAGCCAATACGCAAAATGGAAATGTGCGCTGACCATCATCACAACAGATATGCGCCCTTGAGTGCATACTAATGGATCATCTGTAGCCATTGTACTGAACCACACCCGTATACCACTACTAAAGTGCCGCTTCACAGCATGGGGACATCAATTTCAGAATGGCAGTACACTAGCAGTGTGGTACAAACCTTGCCCGGGCCCAGAAACACTAATGACCTGTACTCACCCAGAACATGGCAATAACTGCCGGAGGCATGCATGGTGCATGTCCACTTGCAAGGACTAGCTCATACTCTCACATTGCAGACACACTGATCGTCTCCATGCATGCCGGGATTCGTAGATGCCAATCACAATGCAAAGTTGATTTGGGTGATATGTACAGGTTCCACTTGATGTAAACAGTAACACATCCCCATTCTTGCACCCATGCAGGCGATGCTGGCTATCCCCTGAAGAGGTGGCTCCTTACCCCTTTACAGAACCCACAGAACAGGCACAAAGAGGAATACAATCGTGCACATACCCGTACCCGTGTTGTAATTGAGCAGACATTTGGCCTTTTGAAGACACGGTTCCGGTGCCTCAGCAGGCCAGGTGGGGCACTCCTGTACGGCCATGAGAAGGTGGCCAAGATCACCATGGCATGTGTCATGCTGCACAATATGTGTATCTGACGGAATGTGCCAATGCCCCCTGACATTGAAATGCAACCACCTGATGAGGATGAGGATGGGGATGAGGAGGGAGGAGACGGGGCTGCAGGTCATGCAGGAGGCGATGCCCAGGAGGGACGCGCTGTACATCAGCATCTGATCAACCAAATATTCTGATTCATATGGTCCTACTCTGTTGAATGGATGTGGGCATTTGTCCACTGGGTTTTGTGGTGACGCGCACACTGGGCCCTGTCCCCCCAATAAAGCTCACATACAAATGATAAGGTCCAAGCCTGTGTTTAACTTGTCACCAGTGTGTTTAATATATTACGAGGTAAAGAAGTGCATGGACCCAACTACTCGAACACCCTTTCCCCACTCCCCCCACAACACTCTCAAAACACCCTTTCCCCCCTCCCCCACAACACTCCCAAAACACCCTCTCCCCTCCCCCTCAACACTCCCAAAACACCCTTTTTCCCCTCCCCCCACAACAACCCCATTTATGGCTGCTACAACTTTGCTGCCTTGCTGTATATGTGTCAGATACACCTGGCTGGCCCTATTTCCCATCCCCACTCCCACCATTAGGGGGGTGGAATGGTGTGCGCCGCTTAGATCGCAAGGACATCCGCCGGGGGCTCATCTGCCTTGAGCTGGCAGAGGAGGAGGTGCATGGTTGTTCTTGTTGCGGTTGGGGGTTCTGTCTGCCCATAGTGTCAGCTATGTGTGTGAGGACCTGCCTCACTAGTGCCATTTCCTCGCAGAGCCTGTTGGTGCAGGCTTTCATGCCCTGTCTGATCTCCCTTGCATTCTCCCTGCACTCCTCCCTCAAACGTCCTGCCTCATCAACATGCTGGCCAACCAGCGCTGTTATCTCCTCCTGCCGCTGTCTGATGATGGCCATGTTATGGCCACTGTGTGCTGCTCGTAGTGTGGGTGCCGCACCTTGTTCTATGGGTCCAGCATCAGGTGAGGACACCGGTGGACTCCAGCTTCCTGCCACCATTTCGTCGCCAGACTGGGCATGGCTGCTGGATTGTGATGTGGGGCGTGGGCTTGGTTCTTTTCATTGCTGGGGGTGTGCTCCTGCATGGCCAAGTCACAAGTGTCCTCAACATCGGACAGCGGTGCTGTGGCTGCTGCCTCGCCAATGGAACTGTTGGAAGCAGACAGTGGCCCTTCCGTGGGTGGTTCGTGCGTTGGGGGATCACAGGAGTGGGTGCTGCAACCATTGCTGCCATGGGTTCACGGCTTGGTGAGGTGGCTGATTTGCTGTGTTTGGCCCTCTGCGGGAGTGCACTCCTCCCTGTGCCCCTCGATGTGCTTGCGATGTTGCCTGCATCCTTTTCCCTAGGTTGTTTTTTGGCGGGAGAGCCTGTGTCGCAGTGTCCTGCTCATTGCTGTCAGTCTGTGAGCCTGTGGGGGACAAAGAGGGGGATGGCATTGGTGATAGGTCAACATGCTTCATGCAGATGTTGTTCATCATGCTGTTCTATGCATTTGGACTTCATTTGTGGGCATACAGGTCGTAGGATTGTTGGGTGGGTCATTCATGCATGGGTCTGCGTGGCACATGTCTGTGGTGATGAGTGCATGTGTGTGTGTTGGGATGTGACCCTCACGAGACCCGCTGAGGGACTTCAGAGCAAATAACGGTACTGCTAATTGCAGTACCGTTATTTGCTACTTCCCCATTCCCATTGAGCCCTATGGGGGCTCAAATGGGAATGGGGAAGGGCCATTGTGAATGGGGAATTACCGCCCCCGCCAACCTTGGAATGGGGCAGTAATTCCGCCATTCACCATGCCAGACTCCGGCGGCAACCATGGCGCTGCTAGCGCCATGGTTACCGCCATCCGTGTAATGAAGCCCTATGTGTCCCTCCTCAAATGTCATTCTTGTGTACCCCTTGTCCAAAGCCCTCTTCCGTACATACACATGATTCAGTATTTGAATGCAATGATTCAGTATTTGAATGCAATCGTTTAGGCTATTATAAGGCGTGGCATGCGACACCTAATGGCCCAAACTAACAAATGACCATGTGTGATTGTGGGCTACATTTTCGTTAAGTCCCAGTCTGACCCTGCTTGGCAACCAATGCATATGTTTCTTCCTCTTCAGTTCTGAGATTGACGCAAAATGTCCAATAGCTACATACATTTAAAGCTTTCCATCACCTTTGAAATGTGAGGGTCAGAAGCAGGAAATCCATGAACGAAAATGTATTGGACACCTCTAGTTAATACAGACTGCGTAACAAAAAAGAATAAACAAGAAATCTAACAACATAATACATTGAGGGCCATTTTAAAACAAAAATGTTATGTTACTAGGTGACCATTACAGATTGCAGGTGCGTTTGTGCGCACACGTTCATGTGTGTGTTTATGTGGCTTTTGTGTGTGTTGATGTGTGTGTGTGTGAGAGAGAGAGAGAAAGAGAAGGGGGCCTCAGTGTAACATACAGAATAACAGAGTAAGAAAGGTCCTCATTATAAGTTTGCCAGTCTGGAAATACGGTGCCAGTAACGTTTCTGGACCGGCAAACTACAAGTCTGCTGGTAAGGCCAGTAAACTACCGGCAGGCCTGACTTGCCAGCAGTTCAAGCCGGCTCATTTTTATCTGAAGCACCAGTACCGTTATGCTTCAGTGTTCCCATTCCCACGGGGAATGGAAACGTACTGTTCTGCTGCTGTCTGTAATATCCCAGAATTACCGGGACATCAGGCGGGGGTAATGGTAAGCCAAGCAACTGGTAACCTCGTAATGAGGGCCATAGACTTGCGATCTTCATAAGCAATCATTGCTGTCCATCGACGTGCCTCGATCTCGTCTTTCCTTCCCCGACCGCGGCCCTTCTCGTCTTCCATGACCTGGATCCCCTTCCTGCCTGTAGCCTGTGCACTGAGCTCTGAAGCCACCGGCCTATGGCATACCAGTGCTACAAACAACCATTAGATTAATAAGGACATGAGCATTTTGAGTTACGTTTCAACGCACTTGACGGATGTCCCTTAAATGCTGCTTTACTTTTGTATAACAAGGACGTTTGGCTCAACAAAGCCACAAAAACAGAATACGCGGCCATGGCTGCAGAATTTGCTGCACAAAAGTAGACGGGCAGTGTCATGGCTCTCGCCCTCCTTTCGCTACCCAGAAAGAGCCGGCCCTATTGTCTGCATTGTGAGCCTGAGATAATGTGCGTAGGTTCTTTGCGTGGACACGCCGGTCCTAATTGTGTTACCTAAATGGGAGAGCGGATATAAAGCTGTTCTTTAGAGAGAGGCCTGGTGGCTCATTCTCAAGGTGTTCAATTGCTGTGGTGCTTGCTAGATGTGCAGTATAAATGTGTTGTCTGACTGAAGTGCTCTGTACTGTGGGCCTATAACATGCCATGCTGGATACACAATAAGCGATGCATTCATAGGTACTCCTGTCAACTATTTATACATAATAGAACTACACAAGCAAATGTAATTTCAATGTAGACCTACTGTCTCAGATTAAGAATCACAAGTGCAAATAAAACATGGATTGGCAATGCCAACAGTTTTGACATTTGTGTGGGTACGGGATGGGCATTTTATGGGCACTGTCCATACCTGCCTAACCTCTGGGTTTTCCCCGAAGTCTCTGGTGAAGACCCTGTAGTCTCCGGGTTTCCGCGTCCCGTCCTATCCTCCATCCCATTGGCTACCGGCAGCGGTCTTTTGCAGCCAATTGGATGGAGGATTGGACGGGACCCGGAAACGTTGCGAATACAGTATTACTGCGTTTATTTTGCTTAAACTTTTATTCTTATTGGCAAGTTTACCTTATGTTTTGGTCGCCCGAAATTGAAAGGCGACTAAAACATCAGGCAAACTGGCCAAAATAAATGAAAGCTGAAGCGACCAAAAAATAACGCAGAATACTTGGATTAAAAGCAATATTCCTATTTTTTCAGCTTCATTCTTTTTGGCCAGTTTGCCAGGGCTCAAGTTGATGGTACATGCGGGTGGACAGAGTCCACCCACTTTTTTCAGAGGGTGGACTCGGAGCCCCCCACCCCCGCCAGCTAAAATGAGAAACATTGAAAGTCCTCTTTGAATTCATGAATTAAAGCCAACCTCAGGGATTGAACCACAGCCATCAGGTTTGCAGGCTGGACACCTCACCACCGCTATGAAGCCTCATGAAAAATAAACAACTAAGGTGAAATGTCCAATTTCGGTACTGCAGGTTCAATGGAAAACCTCTGTAATGGTTCTTGGACTTTAAAACATGCACACATGTTATCGTTTTCAAAAACATTATTTGCAGAAAATATCCTCTCTTGGTTTTGTGTGTGTATTGCTTTTATGGAAGGAGAATGCCATTTGTCCTATGCAATTTGGGTGGTTATGCATGTCCTTGGACATTCACATTTATTGCATTCCACTGTAAAGTGCAAACTGCAAACGTGTTTCTAATGACATCTACAACAGCCGAGTTTACCTTTTTTGCAGGTGGGCAGGGTTTGTGTGTGGAGCCATGTGCAAATGGGCAGAGTCTTTTGTGACTGTGGACGGGGCATACATCTCAGGGTTTTTGATTTTCAAATATGCCAGATATGGCACTGGCGTGATGGTATTGCGTGTTGGTTAATATTAGCAGCTGCAAAAGGCACATCTAATACCTTTTCACAAGTCAAAAATGTTGGCTTTGCTAATATTCATTTTTTAACAGGGCTTCACTGAAGGGCCAGCGTACTGCTTATCAGTGATTTAAGTGACATGGCTTATCGAGCCTAGACTCTTGTGGGGGTGTGGCTTACAAGGGGGTATGGCCTAAAGGACAGCAGGCGACCCTAGCCAGGCAGCGCTTTGCAGTGATCATCACGCTCTCACCCAGGATGAAAAGGTAATAATCCTTGCATCTCTTAGCTAACGGAATGCCTGGCAGCATCTCCACCACACCTTTTCATGTTTCACTGTGCTGCTGATCCCCACCAGGCATCCCTTTAACTAAGAAATGCAGGGATTATGACCCTCACACCCCAAAGGTGCTGCTGATTTCCTTCGTTAATGGTGGGGCTGACCCCGACCAATCATCCCTTTTACTAAGCGGTGCAGCAATCACATCACTGCTTCTCTCAGTTAAAAGGATGCACGGCAGAGGTGTGATGCTGGGAATGCATCGGAGGTACAGGGCCTCCGTATCCTTGTCCTGTACTGCTTTTTATTGTGTGTTCTGTCGTGTTTTCCGCACAGGAGTTCATGTGGGACTCCTGGCGGTGCAGTTCTCTCTCTCTTTTGGTTTGGTGAACAGACCCGTGGGGCACCCATGGGTAGGGTTACAACCCTGTGCCCCTAGTGTATGTTTTTGGGCACCTGTGTGTGACACACAGAGCAGGGCACGGGCTGGTGGATGCTCTGTGCTGAAATGACTGGTGCCCTGAGCGTCCTCAATTTTGGGATGCCCAGGCCCTGTCATTGGAATCGGTAGATTCCTGATGGAGTCAAAATGGCCCCCATGACCTCTTGCCTTCCATCACCTGTTACCTTGATCTTCCCGAAGTCCCGGGAAGCCCTGCCTCTGTCCCTTCCCCCTGACTGGCTGTTGGGTGGAAGTTCCGTATATGGTAGTGTGGGGAAGTGCCGACCAGACTGGCTGGAGCCTTCTCAACGACTGTATGTTGTGGGTATGCCTGTGGGTGGGACCTGGGTGAATGGAGTGTGTGACGAATATACTTTATATGTTGTGGCTGTCTAGTATCTGGTGTTTGACACAATGGTTGAGACAGCCCTGCCCGAAACCGGTATGAATGCAGCTTGGAGTGTTGAATGGCTCGGTACTTGTCCCAATACACATAACTTGTTGTGAGTGTCTGGAGAGAAGTGAATGGCCTGAATACCTTGTGTGCCTGCCTGCATGAATGCCCGTAGTCGTGATTGGATGCTTGAGTATGACCCAGCGGAATGAATGGGAGATCAACAGTATATCTGGGGACCTCTCACTGCTAGGAATCGTGTTCGGAAGCTGAAGTCCACTACGACGAGTAACTGGAGTAACTGTAGCTTAACCTTGAGCCCTGCTGGACGAGAAGAATTGCTGTTGCTCTCCTTCGCAATCTGAAAGCTGCTGTGCCTCAAGAACTGACCCAGAGAGGACCTGGTAAGGCGCCCTCTTCCCGAGCTATGAGGGACCATCGTGCACAGCTGATCTTTGCCTAAGCTCCCTGGTAGACAGACCTTCGACAGGCTGCCGACCCGATACGGGGATTGCTGCGGAACTCCAAGGAGAAGCGCCTGGACTGTTGTCCGCCACTGTCGACGACCACCATTGCCGACTGGAGCCGCCATGCTCCCGTTGCCTAAAAACTTCATTAATCCAAGGATGCTCTCGTCCGCATCGTCGCTGCTGTATCCTGCTGGAGAAGGCCTGACCGTCTACGCGCCGAGGAGCATCCACCAGTGGGTTTCCCGCCACCCAAAGACCACAGAGACGCCAACGATTCGACACCCTTGCTGGGCCACAGTTCTTCAACTCTTTGCGGTCCAGAACTATCGACACCAAGGTGCCCCGCATGCCTCTTCCTGGCAGGTTGTTTACGCTTCCCCGTCAACGAGTACCGCTAGGAACGACGCGGCCACTTCACCGTCGTAGCTCGACCTGTTCTCCGTCGGACATTCGACGACCCGTGACTCCTGCCTGAAAGGGAGGACGCTCAAGAAGGGTTGTCGATTCCCCCGAAGAGGAACGCTACAACGCCAGGTACTTTGGGGTTTCAGAACTATTGGAAAGTCTAGTGTGAACAATATATGGACTGGGCTTGTATCTTTCTTCTACAGGTTGCCCAGGTGGGGGGATCTCCACACAGAGCTGTGTTTAATGGTAGTTACCAGTATTCCGCCTATTGCTCAACCATCTTGCTTTCCTTCCACTCTCTACTGCTGGTTTCCTCTTTATTTTGATCTGTGTGTCATTTTGACCGTATGCACTTTATGGAGATCTAATAACGTTAGTGGTACCACTTTAGAATTGTATATATTTACCATTGTTGATTTTCGGAGTACAAAGTGAGTTATCGTAATTGTGTATATGACCTTGAATATTAATTATATAAATACTGTGTTTTAACCGATACAGTGTGTGGACATTCCTTTATGGGTGCTTGAGGACTACACTGTACTTACGAACCAGCTTGCATCACCCCCTGAGAAGCTAGGCCTTGATTGCTCGACTACGTTACCATAATAGAGAATCTTGGCAGGGGTCTCTGTGCCTCCCCTCAACATATAGAGAGCGGAAGTGCAGACCCCCCTCCGGTCTTTACAAAAGGCCAGTGCCATCATTATGGAGGAAAATGTGAGGCTACCAGAGGCTAATAATAATAATAATAATAATAATAATAATAATAATAATTATTATTATTATTATTATTATTATTATTATTATGATTATTATTGTATTTATTGAGCACAGACCAAGCTTTGAGAAGCAACGGAGCACTTTACAGAGTTATGCAACAAAACAGATACACACTGGAGTGCTTTACCGAGGAATACAACTGTACAGATGCATATTAGGATCACTTTTCAGAGGTAATAACAGAACAGATATACAGCAGAGGTAGGATACAGAGGGGCACAGAGGAGGGCTACAGCTGTACAGAGTGGCAGACTGCGTCTAGGCAGTCAGGTGGCGCGAGGCGTGACGTGATGGCCTAGGTGTTGTGGAGGAGAGACTCCTTGAAGAGGTGGGTCTTTTCTGAATTGTAGGAGCATGGTGGCGAGTTTGATGCTGAAGGGGACGAGGATGCATAGTCTTATCGCATGGGCAGAGAAGGTTTGTTTTCTGGTCCGTTCCTTTTTGCAGAGTTCAAGTCTGCATGTGTCCTGGCTTCTGGTGGTGTACTGTCCGCCGCAGCTTCTGAGTTTCTCCACAAGGTAGCTGGGTGACTTGGGGGTGACTGCCTTATAGATGATGCAGCAAGACTTGAAAGTCATTTGTGTATGCAATGGGAGCCAGTGAAGGTCGATAAGGGCGAGGTGATGTGCTTGTTTTTGCGTAGATCCTTGATGAGGTTTGTGGCCATGTGTGGGAATCTTCTCAGTGGCAAAAGGGAGGCGGATGGGAGGCCTTTGACGAGCGTATTGCCCCCATCCAGGTGGGATAGGACCAGTGCTTGAACGGTTGATCTAAAGCTGTCCTGAGGGAGTAAAGGATTGAATTTCTGCAGGAGGGAGAGCTGATACGAAGCTGTCTGAGTGTTTTTTTTGTTGTTTTTTTTTAGCTATGTGTGTCTTGAAGGAGAGGTATTTGTCAATGTGGAACCGACGCACTTGGCGCAGAGGTGACCTTTGGTTTGAAGACCTCAGGGATCATGGTTGATAGCCAGGTCTGTATGTCTAGGTGTTCGTTGTTGTTGCTGAGGAGTAGGAATTCAGTCTTGGAGGGGTTGAGCTTCAAGTATGCACTGGACATCCAAGACTGGATCAGCAAGAGGCAGGTTTGGAGCCTGTGGGTGTCCTTGAGGTAGTCGATCTTGAGATATAGATGTGTGTCTTTAGCGTATTGCTGGATGTGTATGTTGTGTGTGGCTAGGAGGGCTGCAAGGCCTTTTTATCTAAAGGCTTGCACGTGCTTCAGGCTTCAGGGGAAAAAACCTTGGCTTTTAGAAGCCTTGCCTTTTTTTCTATAATTTTGGTGCCGGACTCACCAGGCGCAGGGTCCTGTGCCACAATTATGGATGAATAGGCATTTTATTCTAAAGCCTGAAGCTCTCCTGCATGAGTGAGAGGCTTTAGAAAAAAAGGACTTAGCCTCTAATGGCCTCTACTAGAACTAGAACTACCACAGACTTTTGGGAGCCCCAGCAGTAAGCAGTCTCAGACATTTTTCAGAGATTGCCGGAACTCTGCCCCAGCTAGCCCCAGTCCACTTAAAGCCCTGCTGCTTATGAACCAAGTAGCTAATTGCACACTTGGTTAAGGCGTTTTATTAGTAGCACATTTACAACTCTAATTAAGCCATTAACCCATTACAACTCAGAAAAAACTGCTATGAAATAACACTGGCCGGCACGTAGAGAACACAATTTGATATTATTATTATAGACACTGTAGTTCACAAACCCACACATAATTATGATTATTTCATGTGTGCTTAGGTGTCTTTCATATAGCAATATTTATGTTTTTACTAATAGTTCTATCATGCCCTGGATTGGTTTGCGTTGTCTGTGGCAATATGTGCACGCACATTCTTAGGTACTGCACTACTGTTGCTCTAAGGGGGAGTGCAAGGCCATTCCTGCATGCATCACTGAATGGTGGATGTTTTTCTGTTCTGCATCAGGAATTGTTGGTCCTACATAATAGGGAAACAGTATTTTTAGGCGCACACAGGCTAATCATAGGCAAAAAGCGTAGCAACCCATTGGATTTAGTCACAGCAGCCCCACATCCCTTCTCTTAGTGGCTGCCTGAGAAAAAGCGTGCATTCACCCTCATTATTTCACATGCCTCTGGCCTCTTGCTCCTGTTCCCTGGATGTCTTCCCTCCCAGGATCCATGGGTCACTCATTTCAGCTGATAAGAGAAAGGTCAGCGCTGACTTCCTAGTCGTATGCCCAGGAGACAGATCCCCGGGGTCACACACTCATGTCCTATTCTGTGCAATCCCTCAAAACAGGACAGCAACGGAGAACAAAAAACAAGCATTGGCAACGCCAACAGTTTGGGCTTTTGTGTGGGCATGGGAGAGGCGATATTTACTGGCTACTGATGGTAGCAGATGCAAAATGGTGTGAGTAGCTGGGCATCTAATAGCAGTGCCTGGCAAATGCATAATACTTATTTACAAGCCAAAATTGTTGCCTTTGCCAATACTCGTTTTTAATAGTACTTCAGTGAAGGACACAATCAGTGCTTTTAAATCGTGTGGCTGAAGGCAGACCTGATAAAGGCCTGTTTATTACACCAGTAGTGGATTTATACCTACAATTAAGTCATTAACTCTCAGAAGGCTACTTTGAAAAAACACTGGCAGACTCTTTAAGTAGAAGTTTGATTGTAAGGATTGAATAAAGCAAACTCAAAGAGTTTCTATGAGGAGGTGTTTTGGATGGGGCGGGGCAGGAACTAGGTGGGAATGGCCATGGAGATTAGCATGGTCACGGGCAGTCAATGGGAAGGCAAATTGGGCAAAATGTCTTTTAATTAGCGCCTGCCACCGCGCTTGCCTGGCATTTCTCTACCTGGCGTCACTAATTTACATCTTGCAGCAAATAGTGCTGTGATCTCCGTTTGCATTTTGAATTTCCAGCAACCTTGCCGCACTTTCATCATAGCCGGCGATTTATCTTCATGTTTCTGATGCTGCTTTGTCCTTCTTCTTCACCCTTATTGCCTTGCTGTATGCTCTTCCTAGCCAATGGGGAACCAGCAGGCTTTAGCCGGCACCCCTCACTAGGCCCACTGGCTGAAGTACGATCTTCTCTCTACACACAACGGGGTGCGAGGACCCTCATCGCCAGTGTCTGATTGGCCGAAATCATCCCTGGGGAGTGGGGACTGGTTTCTGGCCATGCCTGGGCTGGTTTGGAAGAACACCGTTTACCTAAAAACCTTTTTTTTAAACATTTTTTTCATTGTTTTTATTTTCAAAAAGCCTTTCATCCTTCTTAGGTCGATAAATGAGTACCAACACAGGTTGGGCAATATTGTATGCATATTTGTGCTGTAAAAAAGAGCTTAAGCGTAAGTGCTATACAAATCATTTGGCCTTGGACGTCTGCTTGGATTCACTGTAATTTAGTGTACTTAGGAACAATGCTATTTGATGCCACTTCCTGTTTTGTCAAGGGGTGAAAGGTTGTGTTTCATCGCTTCCTGGGATGTCACTTTGGTGGGGTCAAATGACATCACTTCCGGTGATGCCATCAGAGATCAAGGGTCGTGAGGCTAGGGGTGGGCTTTTTTTTGGGTGACAGGGCCTATTTTTTGTCCCAGTCCAACCCTGCTCATCCCTGTTATGCTGCCATCCCATCAGCCCACCTGGAGGTGGCCTGAGGCATCTCTTGTCCATCTTCTGAGGTAGGATTACCATGTTGGGTAATTGCACTCTGCCTTGAGCATCGCCTCAAAAAAATAGTAAACAAAATTTAATAAGCGCCTGCCACCTCGCTTGCCTGGCATTTCTCTACCTGGCCCCACTAATTTGCATCTTGCAAAAAATACTGCTGTGATCTCTGTTTGCAGTTTGAATTTCCAGCGGCCTCGCATAACTTTCATCATGTTTCTGATGCTGCTTTGTCCTTCTTCCTCACCCCCATTGGCTTGCTGTATGCTCTTCCTTGCCAATGGGAAACTGGCAGGCATTAGCCGGCACCCCTCACTAAGGCCCACAATGGAAGCCCCTTTCTGCTCCCTGTCTGCTAACAGGACGCTCCAGGGCAAGCCGCGTATGCCCATTGAGTTGACTCTTGCATCTGTGTGTGCGGCCGCCCTGCAACATGGGGCGGGCTCCATGTTTATGCCCATTGAATTGACTCTTGCATCTGTGTGTGCTGCCGCCCTGCAACATGGGGCGGGCTCCATGTTTATGCCCATTGAATTGACTCTTGCATCTGTGTGTGCTGCCGCCCTGCAACATGGGGCGGGCTCCATGTTTATGCCCATTGAATTGACTCTTGCATCTGTGTCTGCGCCCCCCTGCATCATGGGGGAGGCTCCATGTTTATATCCATTGAATTCACTCTTGATTCTATGTGCACGGCCGCCCTGCAACATGGGGTATATGCCCAGTGAATTGACTCTTGCATCAGTGTGTGCGGCCGCCCTGCAACATGGGGTAGGCTCCATGTTTATGCCCATTGAATTGACTCTTGCATCTGTGTGCACTGCCGCCCTAAAGCATGGGGTGGGCTCCATGTTTATGCCCTTTGAATTGACTCTTGCATCAGTGTGTGCGGCCGCCCTGCAACATGGGGTAGGCTCCATGTTTATGCCCTTTGAATTGACTCTTGCATCTGTGTGCGTGACCACCCTGCAACATGGGGTGGGCTCCATGTTTATGCCTATTGAAGTGACTCTTGCATATGTGTGCGCGGCCACCCTGCAACATGGGGTGGGCTCATGTTTATGCCCTTTGAATTGACTCTTGCATCTGTGTGCACGGCCGACCAGCAACATGGGAAGGCTCCATGTTTATGCCCATTGAATTGACTCTTGCATCTGTGTGCGCGGCCACCCTGCAACATGGGGTTGGCTCCATGTTTATGCCCATTGAAATGACTCTTGCATCTGTGTGCACAGCCACCCTGCAACATGGGGGAGGCTCCATGTGTACGCCCATTGAATTGACTCTTGCATCTGTGTGTGCTGCCGCCCTGCAACATGAGGTCAGACCCTATGCATGTATCTACTTTGAACTATCTCTTGCACTTTGCGTGTATTGTATTACTTCCACATGATGTTTCATGTTGTAATTACCATATGCGCTTCCTTTCTGTAACCTGAAGCACTGTAACCATTTTCTTAAGTAAAAGTGCCTAGATACCCCTGGGTTTTGCGTGCTATACAAATAAACAAACAAACAAATAACCAAACACCTACAAGCTGCCTGCCCGTCCTCATATGCCATTTCTCCCTGTGGGTACATTTTTCAATCGATTTAGCATATAGGTGTCGCAAGTGAAACCAAATAGCCCAACTAAAAAGAATCACCAGGCACCTTCCAAGGAAATGGTTTTAACAAACAATTGAAATGTTATTCGATGTACTTACCATTCTATGATGAAAGCATCTGCAAGTGATGTTTTGCTAAACATAACATTTTGCCTGTAGCCGCCTGGAAGCTACTGTAAGTATATGCAAACTCCTATTAATGAAACATCAACAATCGGCAGGATGATTTCTAGCTCAACCTTCATTTCTCAATCCTCTTCCTTCCTTTCCCTCACCCGCTCCTCCCCTTGGACGTCACTTCCCTTTCACTTACATCCCAAACAGAGTTCCAGATTCACATAATGATGTGAAGCAGTAAACAAAGAAAGATTCTCCCAAGATACTACAAGTGCCCCCCTTCTTAACAAGCTAGCTGAGTCCCCCCTCTTCTTCAATCGGTCTCATGGGTTTGTAATGTATACAAGCCGGTCATGATCCCCCCCCCTTTTGCTGGGAGGAACCTGAATGTAGCTTCTTCCCAGATGCTTTGATCAGCATCCGACATCTCCCAATGGACAAGGTACGACCCATCCAATGATTCTCCTTCTCATCCTCCAGGCATGTAATGTTCAGGATTCCAACCATGTGCTTAAAGTTGGATGCATTTTGAGTGATTTGTGTGTCCCCGCGTCCAGCTGTTATCAAAGACCCTTTCCTCATTTTGACTGCTAACAGCCCTGGATTAAATGGAGTCATGTCCGTGCGTGTCGCCTGTCTCACCAATACCTTCATCAGCTAACTGGACTCTTCTGCTCTCCGTCCCCTGTCTGCATCTGTCTTCAGCTTGTATCTTGCCTGAGCATCGTGTATTCCTCAACTCTCTGTCATCTGCATGTCAATCCTCTTCCCCTTGCAAATGAGCCAGCCAGTCCTGCCTGGATCAGTCGCCCAAACATCACCTCGGAGTGATACTTCAATGTGGTAAAGTTTGGCATGGTCCTGTAATCTCTCAGCAGTTGATGCAGCAGCTGCCCCAGCGGACGATCTTTTAGGGGTGCCAACTGTGACGACCTCTTCACATTGTCCATCAATCCCTCCATGGTTCCATTTGCTTGTGGCACTAGGGCAATATTTGGGTATCACTACATATTATCCCTATATATCGCCATATTCCAGGTCGTTTGGAACGGCCATAGGAAATTTTTTTGGGAGGGATCATTTTTGTGGTTTTTGGGAGCGGGGTTTGCGGGGGTGTCCCAGGTCCTTTAAAAATAATGCGAGGGTTGCAGGGGTCTCCCCCGCAGGTTCCATGCCTTAATATCACCGCAAAAATATGGCGATATTTTTGTATTGTGATATTTTCTTTGCATATTAACACATGGAACCAATATTTGCTCTAGCGCCAAACATTGGGACCATTTTAGAAAACCTCTGCACCCTGGCAAGTGCAATATTGCATGGTGTTAGCAGTAGGGCAAAAGTTCCTTCTATTGCAAGAAACAGGCACTTTCAATACGCTTTTGCCACAGTTAGCACTAGGGTACATTTTGCCCTGTTGCAAAAATGCATTGAAATTATAGTTGTCTACTGAAGGGTAAGCTTTGCCATTGTGATAATTCCATTCAAAATTGCGCTTGTCATGGTGCTAAGGTTTTCTAATGTGGTCCCAATGTTTCTGGCACTTGGGCAATCTTTGCCACTAGGACTAATAGTGGGCAAGTTTACACTTGTACCAGTGCAAGGTTCCCGTAATCTAGCTCCAAGTGTTTAATTAATTCATGCAAATAAATGTAAAATGCAACAAACAAAAAAACACCACAACTAGTTGCTTTGTCAATGCTTGTTTTTGCCAGGCTTCATACATCTGATTTACACTCCATACTGCAAATTATGAAAGAGGCACAAGTGGTCCCCTTATGCAATTTGTAATTGGGAGGGGAAATGCCCCTGACAGAGAGTGTGGGTGCCATTTTCCAAGCTCCAGATTAGTAGCTAGTGAAAGTAACATTGACAACAATAGTTCCACCAATTTTCCCACCACTGTTACACATCCAAGGTATTTGCCGGGTAGATTGTGCATTTGAAGTAAACTTAGCATATCAGCTAGCTTTTCCTATCTGCATTACAAGTCTGACAGCATTACCGCCAGCATAGGATTTCAATGCTGGTGATAATGCAATGGATTCTTATAGAATCCTCCTGCAATCGCCACCTGCTAAAAGCAGGAGGATGTCCTAGCAATCCATTGCAAATGTCTTCAGCAATCTTGAATTGCGGGATGCATGTTTGCTTTTTCCAAAACAAAATGGAAAAAATAAGAGTAAAGTCAAATTCTCTGTGTTCTGCTCTTCTCATGTCCACCCCGTTTCAGAAATGCAGAAAATTGCACGAAAGGGACCTTTTTCACTCATGTGTACATCTTCACAGTTTCGGCCAGTGCAATATCAGATATGACCCACGTTGTCTCCAAAGATTGTTCTGCATTCTGCAATTTACCTGCCTCAGGAAAACGAGGCTAATAGACATCAGATTTAAGAACAAAAACCACACATGCTAAGGCAAACACGTTTTGCGGCTCTATTTACCGCCACCATGAGCAATACCTCTCTGTGGAATTGAGCAACATTCAGATATTCTGTGGGATAGGTGAAATTTAGACTGTTACATTAACATCTCTTGCTGGTGCTTCTCTTGTGATCCGATAATCTCTTTCAGAGGCCTGTAGGAGAATTACAATGCTGCAAACAAGCTTATTCTTTGTGTAAATACTCTTGGATCAGCCATTTCTGGTCCAAATCATGATTTGAGAAATGCATGTGTGTGTTACTTTGCTCATGCCGTCCATTCCTGAGATGTTGTGACAAATAAAGCAGTGTTGATGGATTCTGCACCAAAGTGTGAATTGTGAATTATCTGCGTCATCTAAAATGTTGACCTGGAACAATAAGTAATTTTCACAATAATTAATTGACTTGTCAAAAAAGTGATTTGTACACAACCTAATCTATTCTTTAATGAAACTATCTTCTCAACATAAGTGAGGAATTCTTCATGAAAAAGAAGTGTTACTTTAATTGGTCACCTACATTTGTAAGAAAATACTCTCACATGTAATCTGTGACCAAAAAAGACAACTTGTGCTGTACCCTATATAGATGCAATGGTTGCAAGGCGTGGACTCCACCGGGAAGGTCACATATGCTTACTTAGGCAAACTAACTTGCATACTGTTTCTATCAAGGTCACTATATAACCTGCTTTCTCACGACTTACAGCAAGAATGCTTTCAAGACTCTCTCTTGTGCTTATGTGCTTGCTTTTCATTGCACTGGTGGTTGTTATAAGCCTGTTAAAGGCTGCTTTCAGAGAAAGATTAAACCATTCAAGCATGTGGCTGGTTATTCCAATGCAAAAGTGAGCCAAAAGAGAGTCAGCTACCTGTCCCAATTTATCCGTGCCCTCTAGGAAGGAGTAAGAGGGGAGTCTGCCCTGACATAGGAACATCTTGAATCTTGGCTGACATTGCGAGGTCTATCTATGGACAGAGTGTGTTCTAGGTCAGCCACAGGAACATCAGGGCATGTTGTTTGTTTACCCCGCATACAATGCACATCCAACATTAAAAACGTGTTTTAAAGTAATGATTCTGCTTCTTAAAAAAATCTGCAAAAGACCGGCTTTTCTTGAGCTGCGAGGCCATTAGCCCATGGAACAGTAGTAATAGGTTTACAATAATCAACCCGGGGAGAATGAGACTGGAGCCTCAGAGCAATGCTGCAATGTAGAGGCCAGTGTCAGCTGATGAGCTGGCTATTCCCTGCACTACCAGGGGTTGGGCATGGTTAGAAATGGTCTGCATACATGTTTAAGGGTGTGCGGTGTAAAGTTCTTCAGGGCATGCTGGCAGTGGAAGCAGCACTTTGTATGTTGTGGAAGTGGTGGGTCTCAGTTGTTATCGGAATTGTAAGGGTAGTGGAGCAAGTGTGATGTGCAGAGGGATATGGTTCCATAGCCTGAGGGTGAAGTCAGAGAGTGATTGCCTTCAGGGTTTCTATTCTTTACAGTATGGGTTAGAGTCTGGCTGTGTTCTAGATCCAGGGTCTGCATTGTCCTCATGAAAGGCTGAGCTTCTCTGCCAGGTAGGTTTCTGACTTTGATGTAACTGCTTTACATGTAATGCTGTAAGAGTTGAACTGGATCTAAGCCTGTATTGGTAGCCGATGTAGGTCTATCAGGGTCAGGCGATGTGGTTGTACTTCCCCCTGCAGCACACTGGAAGTGAACTACATGCCTGCCCTGACAGAGTGAAATGAGTTACACTACCAGCCCGAAAGCAGACATTGACATTTTTTAAGCACTTAGCACCTCTTTCTTTCTTCTGCAGCTGTGAAAGAAAAGCAGAGAAAAATTCGTTCCGAGCCTTCTCCTGTGTCCCCCCTGGATGAGTACCACCAAATTCATCCAATGATATGAAATAATAGAGCACACCAGGTCAAGGAAAAAAAACGCTTTATTTTGCGAAAGTAATGGCCGGGAGCAAACAAGAAAAACTCAAAAGGCCCAAATTGGGCCAAGGGTTATAATGTGGTAAAACCCTGGATTAACATAATTACAACAAATATCATTTAATACAATTCTAACATAGTCTTTGGCTACTCTAATCAGGACCCTATAGAACCCTGTACATTGGAATCTACCATTGGCTAATCCACTATCTACCGAACCACCGAAGTCCATCCCATTAACTTAACGTCTTCACCATGAACATCATTAACTCACTATTTTATGGGTTGGCAGGTCGTATGCTGACAGTGATAAAAGTCTTCATACCATTGTTTGGCACTTTTTAGGGTGGTCTTGGATGTTACATCCCTCCGAGACAACTCAATTAGTAATTGATGTGAACAGAGAGATCAAACCTTGTCTTCATGAACATACAAATACTCCTTTCTCACTTCTGATGCTTGTGCCCCAATGATCCCAGACAATTCCCTAACCTTGAATAACACATTTTGCAACTCTCGTCTAGATACAGGTTGCCAATGCAGAACAGTCTTCTAATTAGGTCATGGGATGAATAGCTTGTTTAGAAAAATCATGGTGAGTGCCTGTGGGCAAAAAGTATTATTTTGGATTTATTGGTTTCACAAATACATACTACCATGGGTGCGAAGGCACTACCTTGTCGTTGAGGGTGCTGTGTATGCAGCTTAACTTAGTATCTTTGGCAGTGTTACTACATTAATCTTTGTGCACCTGGCAATCAAAGCTTTGTGTATTCATGTATTTATCGCCTGGAATGAAAATAATGGTTGCATATCTAGCTTCAAGACCTGGAAACATGCGGATTCTCACAACTTCAGCTAACACCATCCTATCCTCCCTTCTTCCCTGGCCTTGGCTGTCTGGTGCTTTCGAAGCAGGAGTGAAAAGGAAAGCTTTTAATAAAACTAATAAATTGTGCAGCTTCAAATGGGGGCCTTGTCTCAAAATGGCGATACCCTTGCTCAATGTTACAAGCTAAACTCAATAAAGCTAATGTTCAGCTATATTTGCCTGTGTATTCAGCAATCTAAAGCTCCCTTAAGTGCAGTTCAACTAGTTCCCCGAAGTGTGGAAAAACTAAATCTATTCTACTTTTGTTCATAATCTACAAAAAAACATAACTTCTCAAGCAACCAAAGGCTTGAAAACCTTTACTAAAAGTGCTTTCCTATTTTATATGTATGCTCTTGTTTGGGTAGTGTGGCAGGCAGTGCATGATGTTGAACCTGCCCTACATGCACCATCAATTCTCCCCTCTGGTTAATTTATTAACCAATAAACCTTCAACCATAATTCTGCCATAGGCATCTTTTGGCACCCATGCGCTGCACACTCTTTTCAAGCTACCTCCACTTGCCGCATACTCCTCCGGTGTGCAGGTCATAAAACAACACTCCCCATCTCCATCACAATCTACCCAATGCAGTGAATAATTCTCAGGGTTTGGGGGGGGAATAAAACGTGTGTCATGGGGGGCCAATGTGGCGTCCAGTTCTGACCATACAGTGTCACTTTATGCCGTTCCATGGATCTGTCTGCATATAGCATGTATCAAGAGGGGAGTGTCCTCAAAAGAACTAAGTGTAACTGATAACATTTCTGCTTTTCTTTTCCCAACACATTTAAAATACCCCCATACGATCTGTAGGATGCAGAGGTTGAAGAGTAATACAACGAGGATAGGAACCAACACCTTAAAAATGTTGCCCAACCAGGCAGGCACCCAGGAGAACATCAGGTTATACCCATCTTCATCTACCACTGGACCACTCTCCTTTTGCATAGTCGTGTGCAAAGTATGTAAGGCAGTTATTAGCATCAGTCAAGCTGCCACTTTGCGCGTTGTTTGCCAGCACGAGCATGCAGCAATTTGCTCCTATTTTCATGCAAACGCCCCCTTCCATAACAGTGAGGATGTTAAGCATATATCTATTTTGGAGAGTGGTCAAGCCCTAATGGAATGTAATCCTTTCTTGGTGGCATTTTCCATTTTGAATTTGCTGCAGCCTGTATGCCAGGTCCAAGAAGAGGCACGAAAAAGACTGGAGCTTTGCTGAGGAGTCTATACTTGGTGGGCATTTCTGCCAATCTATCATAGGATTCCTGTGAGAAACAATGTTCACGCTTCTTTCTTTGTAATGTCAGAGAGCGACGGGTCTGCTTCTTAAAATGTACTTCATTAATGGAAGTATGTTTGGTAATTGATGCAACGTCTCTTTGTGCCGGGGAGTGTAATGGGTTTAGTGAACCTGAACCAATCCAGTTCGGTGAGAGCTGTGTATAAACTGTGTATAAGCACGGGTGCCACAGGACCATTAGTGGTCCATTAGTGATGCGGTTCCTATTGAAATCCTGGCATGACCATTGTATGCCTACACCCTGTATTCCTGGCTATGTTCCCAGATCAATTATATCTGAAACACAAAGAAGGGTGTTTAAGTCTCTGTATGTTAAATGTTTTTTTCTTTTAATTAATCCAGGTATGTAATTTCGCGTTTTTTCTCTATTCAGCAAGACATATGCCATTAAGATCTGCAACCGTTTCTTTGCCTTTCCTGCCATTACCTTTGGTATCCAGTGATTTTAGTGAATAGAAAATAAAGAATTAATTTTTAGTGTATAAAAAACAACGAAGAAATACTGAATCAAAACAATTATGTATAAGTGGGGGTGAGGTAAAGGGATAAATCTGGTGGGGAGGTGTTTGGGGTGGAGTTTTAAACATGAGGAAACGGGAAAAAAAGAAATTCAGTATTTATTTCATTGTTTTGGGTTCGGTAAAAATGTATTCTTTATTTATACATTTTTTAAAAATCAAATAGAACCTTGCCTTTGCTCTGCATTACATGTTCCCCTCTTTCTATATCCCTCAGTGGAAAACCTCCCCTGTTATGTGCAGTTGCGGCCTCATCCAACACCAAGGCAGTGTATACCCTTCCAAATCGGTGCATGTTTTGACACTCTGTGTCCTAAAAGGCACCTCCCCCTATAGGATTCTTTAATGCTAATCTATCAGCCATTTTTTTGAGTTTGATAAAATTGTCAACAAAAACAGAGTCATCCTTTTCTACCCACTGTGTGTGTACCCAATGCCCCAAAAATAACACTCTTGTTTTAGATAATGCAAGATGGAGCATACAATGTGCTGCATTTACTGGCACTTGATGCAGTATAAACAGCCTGGGGGCACCCATTTCATGGGGAATTGTATTATAATGTAATGTTTTTGTCATTTATAAAGCGCCTTTTACCATTATTATAGTCTCAATGAGCAAGTGCTGGGAACGCTGTTGGGGACAGAAGTCCAAAATATGTGAAATGACATAGTTGGATTAGAATGCGTGTGCATATTTGGCCATGATAAGGCTCAGCAGGGCTTCCCGGGCTCTGGTAAAAAGCAACCCACGAGGTCAGGCAAGTGAATGGGTGCTAAGAGAGATCAGCAGAAAGTATAAGTGCAAGAGACTCGTTATTTGTCCAGCTGGCCCGAATTTGTCACATGTCTTCACTGCATGCTGATAGCAGAGGTGTTGAAGTGTAGTCTGGTGTAAGTAGGCGCCCACCCACACCACACTTACCTTATCAGTCACTGTAGGTTGTCTGTATCAGGCGTCCCAGCGAACAAAGGCAAACACGGAGTGCTTAGGAGGGAATGAGAGAGCAAATGTAGCAAGTCTAATTCGATCTCTCCTTTCCCTCCACCTGCATTGTAGCCATACCACATAGTATCGATATCTGAGAGAGGGCCATCATTGGTACCACCCAGAAACCTTTCTAAGTCTAAAGCCTCCATTTTTGTCCTAGTCATCTTTTCACTACTGTTATCTAACACATGTATAACATCAATGCTCTTTTGTGCCAATAACTGCTGAAATTCTAACCAAAGGAAAGAAAGAGAGAAAAAAGAGAAAACACAAAAATTATAACTATACAAGGCACATATAAAAAATAATCTTTGCATCTCCTGTGCTGTGGGGAAAAAGAAAACCTTTTGCTATCTGTAAGAGGATAAATATAATTACATACAGTCACATGAAGCCTAACTGTACTCCCCTTTCCTCTCCCACCTTGTCATCAGAAAGGGGGGGATTGCTCTTGTCTCTCTTGACATCGCTGAAATGTACCCAGGCCTTTCTACCCCTGATTGTTACAGCTGTTGGGGTCGAGTGGATCAATTCAAACGGTCCAACAGGTTTGTTCCAGCGGTGCACAAGGTTTCTCACAAAAACTCTTTCACCAGGATAGAGCTGAAGCAGTGATAGCAGCACTGCTTCATCCTGAGATGACACCTCTTGTTCAGTAGCTGCGGCCGGTCAAGGGCATCAGGCCCTCCCTGGTTGGATATAAACTTAAGAGAGTTGATAATGGCCCTAAGGTATTCCTGAAATACATCACCTAAAACATCTGCAGAGCTATGAGCATAAGAAAGCATGCATGTGGTGCATGCGTCCTTCTCTTTGCAGCTATCTCATGCAGGGTTAAGTGGTGCTAAGAACCTCACTGATTCCATAACACAAAAAGAGCCAGTGACAAGCAATGGAGCCAGTTCGTGTGAAGTGTGTCACACAAATTCAAAAGGCGCTCCCTTAGCAGGCCGTTGAGGTGCTCCACAACTCTGTTTGAGGGTGGATGAAACACAATTTATGCTTAATGCCCAATATGGATGACATCCCTTTACAGAGGTCGTTGAAAAAGTGCTGTTTATTGTCGTACCTCAACACCTCACATATCCCCCACCAGGGAAAGACCTCACGTGCATGGAATTTACTACCGAGATGGATGTTGAGGCCTGCCTCAAGCCAACAAGAAAAGGGGCATGCCACAGCAATCATGTGATAATTTTTACATCTATTGACCATGTCTACATAATCAATATGAAGGTGGCAAAAAGGTCCAGAAGGAAGAGGCAATATAGCTTTAACTGTTTTTAAGGTATATCCCGCAGTGTGCTGTTGGCATTCTTCTTGTACGGCTGCCGCTATATATTCCTGAGATGTGTGTGCGGGATAGTGTAATTTTTCAAGAGCAATTGTAAGTAATTCCAATGGCATAATTAATTTCCCTGTAATATTTTGTCTCCAAACCAAATCTGTGGGGGATAATTCCTGTTCATGCTGGGGGGCACGTCCCAGTAATTCAATTATCTATTTCAGGGATAAAGCATTCTAGGGTTCAGTAATTTGCACTTGCTGTTGTGGGATCTCTTTACTCCTTCCTACCAATTCCAATATATTTTTTGAATATGCTGCTTCTTTAGATGCTTTGCCTGCTATGTCATTCCCCCACGCTATCATGTCTGTTCCATGTGTATGGGGTGCACATTTCACCGCAGCTACTGCTGAATGGTTTGATAATGCATCAATTAGTCTGGAAAGTAACTGGTTATTTTGTACAGTAGTGCCATCTGACCTCTTGAAACCTCTCCATTTCCATTGAGAGAGACCTGAATGTACTGTAGAAGTGATCTATGGGGAGTCTGAATAACTGGTGACAGTTTGGTCTTTGCACATCTCTAACGCTGATATTAGTGCTATTAGTTCAGCTGATTGTGCTTAGTAGTGTGAGGGCAATCTTTCTGTTGTTACTACCTCATACTCTTTGTCTTCATAATGTACCACTGATGCTCCTGTATGACTCAATCCTGTGCTATAATCAATCGTAGATGACCCATCAATGAAAACTATCTTCCCCACTCTAATGCATCCTCCTCAATATGTGGTATGTCACAATAAATGTCAGTGTATGCGGATCAATCATGAATATAATCACCCTTAAGATTTTAATCGAGGAATTTGAAAGAATCACCTCACAGCCTGAGGCGTTCTGTGTGGCAAGTATGGATTTTGACTATTCCAGATTTGAAAAATGGGCATGCTCTACATAAAGTGTCACTGAACAGCTCATAGTAATTATCGATGGTTTCTCTATTGCAATATCTGCTGCTGCCAAAGCCAGTTCACATGGAAAATATCCTTCATTTACTGATCCAAAAGGTCACTAAAGTAGGCCAGGGGCTTGTGCCCCACCGGATGCTTCTGAGTGAGGACACCCATCATCATATACCCATTTGAATGGGAAAATAAGAAACAATCCTTTTTATAATTTGGCAGAGGCAGAACTGGGGCAGTACTGATTGCAGGTTTAAGTTCAGAAAATGCTTTGATCATCACTACTGACCAAACAAGGGGACCCTTCTCTGTTTGTGCTTCTTTTAGCCCCTGTAGGAGGGGTCTAGTGTAGGTGGCATAATCGAAGATCCAGAATCGGCAATAGTTGCACAGTCCCAGAAATTGATGCATTTCTTTTAAAGTGGTTGGCTGTGGTGTGTTGTATATTGCCCCTGCCCTTTCTGGTGTTACTCTCATTCCTTCCAATGATATACTTTCTCACAAAAGATTACTTCTTTCTGGCAATACTGCAATTTATCCTTGTCCAATTGGTACTCCTTTTCTGCTAATAGTGTCAAAAGTATCACAGAAGCTTTTCTGCATTCCTCTTCATTGATGCTGCACACCAAAAGGTAATTGACATATCGTATTACTATACTCGGTGTGTTACAAGTCCATTTGTAACACTCTATTAAAAACACTGGGTGATTCACAGTACCCTTGACCTAATTGGGTCTGTTGAAATCTCTGCCCGTGATACTTAAACGGAGTGAGATTATGTGAGTCTGGGTGCAACAGTATGGAAAACAAATAATTCTTAAGATCAATCACTTTCGAAGTGGGTGGCGTCTGTAGGGATATGACACAAAATTGTTGCTGAATTAGGTAGCACTGGAAACTCTGCTTCCACTATATTATCTAAAGGACAGAGGTCCTGCACACATCTCCAAAAAAAAACATTTGCTTTCTTCACATGGTACACAGCTGTATTACATGGAGATTCTGACAGTTTTATGACACCCTCTTTCCATAATGCGACAATGGTGTCATATATTCTCTCATCTGCTTACCTTGACAGATGTACTGTCTTACCTGGGGTACATTGCCCCTTGCTTTAGTTTAATTCTGATCACTACTACTCCCTTCAGGAAACCTTCATCTTGAGGGTTGCTAGTCTATAGCTCTCTTTCTCCAAATATTCCTGAAAGTCTGGTGGTAATAGTTTAGCCAATAGTACCTTCTGGGGGATCTCTCGGTTCTATACTGTCAACTGGCAGGATATGCATATGTCATAGATTGTCTCTCAATCACCGTTATCATCTTGAAAAAACTGTCAGTCAAGTGCAGGGTTGGATCAATGCACAAGATGGAGTGCCACTCAATGCCCTCGTCAACTATCCCATGTAATATTACTCTACCTTCCCTTGTTAGAGTTTTTTCTAAATGTACTGTAATGATTGTTACAGGTGGAATATCTCTATACACTGTTGATCCAAACAAGAATTCTGTGTGCCAACGTAATATTGTATCTTCAATTCTGGGCACCCATCCTAATAGCACCTGTATTCCTTATAGAAATAAATCTGGGTGAAAAAGCTGTGGCCACAAAATACCCATATCACTGCCTTTGCTTGTGTATAATGCATACCTGGAGTGGAACAAACAATACCCTTTTCAGTAAAATGTTACTTTACTCATATAGTCCCTGCCCAATATGTTCACTTGTGTGTTTATTGACACAGATATTTCTTGTGTACCTATCAAGATGGGCATAACATCTGTGAAAGGAACTGATACCATAGCCCCAGAGAATCCCTACATGCCTATTATGATGTCTACCAAAGCAAAACTTCCCTTCCTAATAGAAGATTTTGTAGGCCTTGTGTCTGCTAGAATGGAAACTGTCCTGTCCCCAATATTTACTCCCACCCAGACTTCCTCTTCTGAGAAGGGGGTCACAGATAGTATTGGGCATGTCAGAGGCCTCTGTGGGCCATCCTATTGTGGGTACATAATAGTGTCTGGGGAAAAAAAAGGGTTACTGACAACAGGTTGACCCCTCAGAAGTGCGGTACAATGCCCAGTGGTATCAAGTTATTGTGCCACTGCTGTGCTGATTGCAATGCATGTGTTTGTAGGGGGTTTGGAGGTTGTTGAGTCTGGGGTTGTGGTGTTCTGTTTGAAGGTGTCAGGGCAGGGAAGTGAACTTGCTGCTGCTGTATCAAATCAAGGGTGTTTGGGGTAGGGTGTTGCATCTGTTGAGGCTGCATTGTATTCTACTCTTTTGCAAATAAATATTGTGTCTGTTGCTGCATGGGGTTCTGAATGATGGGTGTGTGCTGGTTCTGAAACTGTGCGTGATAAGTAAGATATACAGGGATGTCCCCTTGGCCATAGGGTCCCAAATCATAAAGTGCCTCCACTCTACTCTTTCAGGCTTGTGCAAAATGTCTGGTTCTTCCACACACCTAACATGGTCCTCCAAACCCTCCGAATCCAGTGAACTTTGGTCCCACACCCTCAAATCCACCTCCAAAATCATCCCCAAAACCACTTTCCCTTCCCCTCTGAAAGCTCACCCTCCCTCTGAAGTAATACATCGCCTCTCCTCTCCTTGCAATATATCCCACTGGTCCTACTTGGGAATAGTATTGTTCATACCAGCCCTCAACATGGTTAGTAATTCCCTTCTATTGTAAACATAGCTAATTTCTTCTGCACTCATATTCCTTCTTCCTTCTCTCTCGGTTCCACTTTGTTCTTCACTCTCTCCTGTTCCAATCTACAATAATGAACTATATGCGATTGTATTTCAGGCCATGCCCTCATCTCTTTAGCCACTTTTTTGTGCTGTCTGCTTGCACTTCAGCAGGGAGACATTGACACAATATGTGACAAAAAATTGGAATATTCTTGTCCTATTGTTCCATCGTTTCTAAACACCACTTCTCCTTCTTTCCTGGATGTATTATGCGGGGTCCTAACCTATTTTCATTTTCTGTCTCATAATAATGCTCATAGCAGATGTGTCAGGGTACTGTACCCTTAATGCTTTCCAAACATTTGTTCAGCAGTTAATGAATGGCAAGCCGTCATGTACATTGTTGTTCGATGTAACTCTTGCGTACCCTGCCCTCTTCCAAAGATTGCTTGCTTGTTCCTCCAATAAGAAGGCAAACAAGCTCTTCATGTCGCCTACAGCTAGAGTAATCCCTGCAGTTCCTTTTTCTAATTCATAAATCCATTTTCCAGTCCCTGCCAAAGTTGTGCCACGGGACATACTGCAATACCCCTGTGCCCTTCTGTAATAGGGGAAACTGTGTACCTTTCTTCATACATGATATGTTCCCTTTTTTCTTCCCTGTTACTAAAGCCATTCAACCTAGTAGTCGTCAAAGTCTGTCCCTGTATGGTGTTCCTCTCCTGTCCTCCCTTGGGAGTTTCTTCATTGAGGGTTTGTCCATTTGGGGTTTGTTGCCTGTGTCTTCAGTCTCCCAATCTTCCTCGTCATCACCATGTATTTTGTCATAATCAATACATATGCAGGGTGCTTCCACATTTAGTGAAGTCCCTCTTCCTCTGTGTAACTCCATATCACTACCCTGCAATTGTGCGTGGGGGTCCCAAACCTCTTTGCTATCAATCTTAAACATTAACTATCCTGCCTTCCACTCATCAGGAGCTATCACTGCACTCTGTCCTTCTCTGTGCATCTGTTTTGTTCTTGGCAGTTCTTCCTGCGTCTTTTATAATTCTGCTTCTAAATTTCATTGCACATCATTTTCTATTTGTAAAACAAGCAGATCTCTAGTCTCATCTTGTGAGGGTTCTGCTGTGTCTTCACTGTCTTCACCTGGGAGTACATAACGCGGATTGGTATAGCCTACAGCGGGCAGTAATGGGTAAAGTCTGCGCACACTCTGTGAAGAAAGGAACCCATAAAGAGTAGGGGCACCGGGCGGTACACGTGTGTCATTATTTCTCTGTGTTTCGTGATCTCTTTTATTGCCCACTTCTTCCTCAAACATCTTCCACACCTCAATCATACTTAATTTGCTGTTTAACTTTTTGCCTTTATGTGTAGCTGTTAAATGCATGTACATATGCTTCAATATGTCCTTAGTATGTGTGCCCTCTGCGGGCTAAGATTGAAACATTTTACCAGCTGTCTCATGTACCCACTCGGGTGATACTGAAATATGTTGTTCCTATTTTTTAGGAGTGCCTTACACATATGAACTAATGGCTTGTACACAATATTTCAAAAATCAACTCTGTTCACCAAATTACCTGCTGACACTGTACCAGCGGCATCTTGCAAAATTCACTTTTACTCTCCTTAATAAACCAATTCACATACATTCAATTGCCCTCCCAATTACCTTTTTTACCCCAAAGCGCTTGTCACTCACAGAACAATCTCAAACCTCCCACACATCTCTTCACAACCACAATGGGCCATCCATGACCCCCAACAAAAAACCTACAGTATACACTAATTACAACCAATTCACCTACTATGTACACAACTAAACCTCAAAAAAACACATTTATCTCTAACAATAACTCAGATCCTTCCTCATCCTCCTTCTCGAGGTGGGGGAATGTCCTTCTCCTAACGCCCCCTTTGCCCGGGGTGAACCACAAAACCAAATATATGACTGTCACTGATCTACACAACCTCTAATGTATGAGCGCTGCCCTTTCCCTCATAAGAGGAGTACCCACTCTTCAATTCACCTCAATACTTCACCATAAAAACACCTATAACTACACCACATGGTCTTTCCCATATACAGAGAGTACTCTCATTTTCCCAACTTGTTTAATCATAACAAAAATAAAAATTAAAAAAAATTAAAATATCTACACCGCTGCATTTCTAAATGCACGGGTACACTCACGTTCTATGTATCTCCGAGGTCCACAGATGCTGAGCCTGCCATCGGGCAGCCTTTAGTAGAACTCTGCACCTGCTCACCTCATAGTTGTGTACACTGAAAATGGTCTGTGGTGAGGAGCCCTCAACCCTCGAGGATGCTGGAGATCTTGCTGGCGCCACCAAAATTAATCTAATGAAACCAAATAATAGAGCACAACAGGTGCAAGAAAGAAAAAATAAAGCTTTCTTTACTTTATTTTGCAAAAATAACGGCCGGGAGACAACAAGAAATACTCAAAACACCCACATCAGGCCACGAGTTATAAAACGGAAAAATACAGGATTAACATAATTACTAAAACTAACATTTAATAACATTGTTAACATAGTAATTGTCTACTCTAATCAGGACCCTATAGAGCCCTGTGCATTGGCTAATCCACTATCTCCAGAACCACCCAAGTCCAACCCATTATCTTACTGTCATCACCATGAATGTCATTAAGACACTATTTCATTTGTTGGCAGGTCTTATTCGGACAGTGATAAAAAGCTTCATACCATTGGTTGGCACTTCTTAGGGTGTCTTTGGATGTTATACCACTATGAGACAACCCAATTAGCAATTGATGTGAATGGAGAGATCAAACCTTGGCTTCAAGAAAGAACACATACTCCCATCTCACTTCCCATGCCCGGGCCCCAATGATCCCAGACCATTCCTGTTAATGACTCCAATCAAGCATTCCCACTAAGCCAGTGCCTTGTCTGGGATTGCTCAAGGGAAGCCCTTATTTATATATTTTTATGACAAGTTATAATCTGGATGATGAACCCTTGTATAACGCCCCTCTCTTAGAATCCCCCTCACCCCACTGAGCCAAGAAGTAGGTTTGTTTTGCCAATTAAAAAGGTTTATTTGAAAAATTAAACAATAGATATATATCACACTTTTATAATAAATTAATATTTGATATCACACTTAAGAATATGATGTTGATCAACAATGGATAATCTTACACTAGCACACTTATGTTATTACTTAGGAGTTGGTATGGAAAGAACAAGATAGCTGGGAATGCTTTATGGTTTCAAGGAGATGCAAAAATGAATAAAAGGCAGTACAGAAATAAAATTGATATGATTTCAGCAAAAGATAATATGATTACTTTTTCTCTGACAATTCACTCCCACCCTATGCAATGTAAGGAGATGGAAGTAACACACACAGTCTTCAGGAATACAATGACAGTACAATACAAATTCAGCTCCCCCCAGCAAGCTTAGATCACAGGGAAGATTTTAAACACAGGCAAAGTGCTTTAAATGTGGTATGCATAGAAGGGAAAATATGCTAAAAATGTAATTCCCTATAAGAGATTCAGGGTGGGTGATAGCTACTTTAAATTAGTTCAGGATCACTTTAGCAATGCTCTATGAATGATTGTCAGGTTGCAAACGAATTTCAGCAAAGGAAAGCAAGAAGCTGCTATTTTGACAAGTGAAGAAATTTGAGCCAAATCGCAAATCGTGGCACTTTTTCCGAGTGTGTCGAGCGCGATTACGGAAAAAGTATAATGAATAGAAAGTCGGTTCTGGGTTTGTTGGAAAGCCTAGAATCTTAGCTTTAAAATGAAAGCTACAACTCGCTCTCGGTTCAAGAGATACGGACGATTTCTTGAAGGTAGTTTTTCAGAAATGAAATAATGATTCAAAATGGCAAAATGACACTTTACAGGTTTTAATCGGAGAGGGAACACGATTCTATTGATGCAGTTCTGGACAGGTTCAAATGTTTTGAATCAGATTGTTTTAAGCTAAGAGATTGGTTTTGCACAGTTCTGGCTGAGTACTCACACTATGAATTTGAAATAGGCCGTCAGGGTCTGGTCAGCAGGTTGGACTGGACTCCGGGCAGGTGGTTCTGAAGTCACAGCTCTCTGGTTCAGCTCTGCTCTGCACTTCACCGCAGTCTGGTCTGTGGTTCTCTGGTTCTGGTCTCCCTGGTTCTGATCGGGTCTGTGGTTCTGCTGTCGGCACTTCTTTCTGGGTCTGCTACCGGTTCTGGCAAAAGTTCTTGGCAAAGAATCCAACAGCTCGCCCGGCTGCAGAATAGTTTGGTTGGATTGCTGGATTCTGAAGGGCTGCTGAAAAAGGATTTAGCTGGTGGTCCAGGCCTCTCTGCTTTAAGTTCTGGAGTCAAGTCCTGGATCTCTGGAGTTCTGGATTCTGGAGTTCTCCGTCGGTGTGCTGCGCAGGAATTCAGTTGAAGGTTGGAAAATGAATGTCCCTGTCTGGCTTCCAGTGGCTCTTTTTATGTCTTTTGAAAATGGGTGTGGATGCTAACTTTCTGTGCCCACCCCACTCATGATGTGATAGGTCAAGGATTTCTCTTTGACCTGATTTGAGAAGGGAGCAGTGAGTCATCAGGTGTCATCTTTATGGCATACAGAAAGAACACTCCCCTTTTCTTTTACCTTAGAAAATCATTTTCATAACTAAACACATTTCCCAGAAACACAAGTGGTTGACATTACATATACACATCATATATCACATAAGGTAGTTTCTGTTCCAACTCTAATGTTTCTGAGAGCTTGGATTAAGAAATGACAACATTTTGTGCTTTTTGGTTGGTTTACCAATATTGCCATAATTCATGGGGTTTTGCCTCAGAACATGGTACAGAGTTCTAACACCTCTTAAAATGTGCACAGAAAAATCACAAGAATAATGATATTAATTATATAATTTTGACAAGTCTGTACTATGAATTATCCATCTTTTTAAAATTATGCTCTGGCCCAGAGGGGTGTGGTTTCCCAAAGCACATGGTGGAATTTCTGGTTTGTCCACTTCCTCCAACTCAAGTTGCTCACAGAGGCACTGCCCCTCCCCGTTTCTCTCAAGAGGAAGCCATTTACGACCCCCCCTAATTTAACATTTGCCTGAGCCCAGGAAGGCTCATTGTTCTGTTTCCTGAAGTCCCCAGCTGCTCCTCCCCTAATCCAATCAGAGAGGTGTCATCTCCCTTTGGTGAGGGCAGGAGAATGCAGACCAGGCCTGGGAAGAGTGGCTCAGCAAATTTCAACTCCTGTCGGGGGTAGTTGCCAGGCAGAATTCAATCACTTTAAGCCAGGCTTCAGCTAAATGTCACTTTTGTTCCCAGTTTTTCTTCATCCAAATCAAACTTACAATTTTTACACATGCAGCTAGAATGCTGATTCTAAGTTCAAAACTATGACATTTAACAGTTGCAAACTATGTGACACTCAACAGTAGGTCACTCATTTATTTCGATTTTAGTGGCTTTAAGTCCAATTTCACTTCAGCTGCTGACATCCACAGCTCAGCCAGTTTCATTATGAACATTATTTTGGGCTCTTTCCAGATTTTGTATGCCCACAAGTGTACCTTCTGCCAAATGTCTGCTCGTGTTCATTGAGATTTTTGAATATCTTGCAATGTTTAAAATAGGCATTTTTAGCTTGCATTTCAGAGAAACAAAGGTGATTTCAAAGCGCTTTCTGAGCTAACCGGCACTGCTGTTTTTCCTTTGGCACACATTTCACCCATGGCACTCCTGGCCCATCACGCTCGCACTGGTGGGTGGCAGGTTAGGGGAACATTTTGGTGTGCGTCAAAACTGCGCGGTTTTCCTGGATTCTGGCGCAATGTGGGCTTTTCCACCATCTTGGATTTCCTAAGCCCACAGCACCAAATGTTGCAGCATAATAGGCCAAACGTGGGTCAATACCCCTGACATTCCCTAACTTTGAATAACTCATGTTGCAACTCTTGTATTGATACATGTTGCCAATGCAGGTGCACAGTCTTCTAATTTGCTGATTGGATGAATAGCTTGTTTAGAAAAAACATTGTGAGGTCCCTGTGTGCATAAAGTAATTTCTCGTATTTATTGGTCTTGCCAATACATTCTACCATGGGTGCATTGGCACTTACTTGTGATTGAGGGCGTTGTGTATGCAGCTCTACTTTGTATCTTTGGCAATGTTAATACATGGATCCTTATGCACCTGGCAATCAAAGCTTTGTGTATTCATGTATTTATCATTTGGAATGAAAATAATTGTTGCATATCTAGTTTCGAGTCCTGGAAATATAGTCGATTCTCATAGCTTCACCTAACACCATACTATCCTCCCTTCTTTCCTGGCTTTGGCTGTCTGGTGCTTTCGAAGCAGGAGTGAAAAGGAAAGCTTTTAATAAAACAAATAAATAGTGCATCTTCAAATGGGGCCCTTGTCTCAAAATGGCGATACTCTTGTTCAATCTTACAAGCAAAATTCAGGAAAACGAATGTTCTATTATATACCCTGTTCAGCTATATATGACTGTGTATTCAGCAACCTACAGCTTTCTTCTTTGAAGAAAACTTAGTTCCCTGAAGTGTGACAAAACTAACTCTATTCTACTTGTGTTCATAATTTACAAAATAAAATAATATCTTCTCAAACAACAAAAGGCCTAAAACCTTTACTAAAAGAGTTTTCTTATTTTATATTTCTGCTCTTGTTTGGGAGATGTGGGAGCTGGTGCATGAAGTTGCACCTGCCCCACCTGCACCATCACACCCCCTTGTAATGAGGCTGGTGCAGATTCTGTGCATGGTGCAGGATCGACATTCACACATTCTAAATCAGAGACCCCTTATGGGGTTACTAGACAACATGGAAAATCTTCACGCTGATACGTGGGCACCAGCGTTCTTATCCCCATGTGCCAGCTGGTATTCACTGCACAATCCAGCATTTGCTGGACTACGTAAAAGCAGGTGTAGCCTATTGACATCAATGGTGCAATGATAGGCAACATATTTGTCATGGTGGCCCTTCTTTTTAGATCGCTGCACTGTGTATGCGCAATTGGTGGAGTAACAGTATGACTCATCTCACTCTGGTGCCTTTCACCACAAAGTGTGACAAGTCCTTGTCCCAGCACCCCCGCTATACTTTTTCCCGGACCAGCACAGACATACCTCCATTAAAATGTGCTTCAACCCCCTAACTTAAGGCAGCACCCAGGTACCCCAATTAAACTGCATCTCAGCCCCTAACTCAGGGCAGCATCCACTTACCCCCACTAAACTGTGCCTCAGCTCCCAAATTTAGGCCAGCACAGACGTACCATCAATAAACTGCAACTTGGCCGCCTAACTTAAGGCAGCACCCACGTACCCACACTAAACATTATCGTGGCCCCCTAACTTAAGAAAGCTCCCACGTATCTTCACTAAACTGTTCCTCAGCCCCATAGCTTAAGGCAGAACCCACGTACTACCACTAAACTGGGCCTCAGCCCCATAGCCTAAAGCAGCACCCATGTACGCCCACTAAACTGCACCTTGGCCCCCTAACTCAAGGCAGCAACCACAAGTCCACCCTCATCCCAGTACCCCCACTGATCCATGCACCAACCCCCTAACCTAAGGCAGCACCCACAACTGCACCCTTGTCCCAGTAACCCCACTGATCCGTGCACCAACCCTTTGACTCAAGGCAGCACCCACAATTCTGCCCTCATCCCAGTATCCCCACTGATCTGTGTTGCAACTCGATAACCTACGGCAGCACCCACAAGTCCCCCCTCATCCCAGTACCCCCACATATCCATGCACCAACCCCCTAACCTAAGGCAGCACCCACAAGTCTGCCCTTGTCCCAGTACCCCCACTGATATGTTCATCAACCCCCTGACTCAAGGCAACACCCACAAATCCGTCCTCATCCCAATACCCCCACTGATCTGTACCCCAAATCCCCTAATCTAAGGCAGCAGCCACAAGTCTATCCTTGTCCCTGTACTCCCACTGATCCGTGCACCAACCCCTAACTCAAGGCAGTTCTAAGTCTGCCCTCATCCCCGTTACCATCACTGATCTGTGATCTGTGCCCCAACCCCCTAACCTAGGGCAGCACCCACACGTCCCCCCTTGTCCCAGTACTCCATTGATCCAAGCACCAACCACCTACTCTAAGGCAGCACCCACAGGTCTGCCCTTGTCCCAGTAGCACAACTAATCTGCGCCCCAACACACATGGGCCAGTTCACTGAGGAGCACTTACCTTCCTCAACTGCTCTGGCCTGTGTCTTCCATGAACCACACCTGGCAGATATCCTGTTCGAACATGACCACTTGGAAGTAGTGATGGTGTATCCAGGACAGTCACATCTTCCATGGCTTCCCCATGGATCACACTCAGCTGCACAACATCAGCCAACTGCTGGCTGCACTATCATTTGTTGTTGTTTTCATCCCTTGCTCAGCACTTTCCACCTTTCCCTCTCCCTTGCACTTCCCCCTTCCTTCTCCCCTGCACTTGCGCGTTCTCAATGTCAGTGGGCCTAGTAAGGGAACCAAAGAGAGGAGTTCCAACCACATATATATTTACTTGAATTGGGGTGTCTGATAAGTTTGATTCAAATAATTTACAGGTTAGGGCTTCAAATAGTAAGCCTGGTATCTTAATAAGTACACAGTCACATTATTTAGAAAAATAAGGCACAAATCCCCTATTCATTAAGAAATAATTAATCAGTTCAATTTATTAATCGTACGTATTGTTTTTGTTTAGAAATCATGCACAATATCGTACTATTTTTTGAAAAAGGACATCATAACAACATAATAAAAGGACAGAAAAAAGTAAAGCAAAATATTTTTGTTGTCCAGAAATCACAAATTTAGTGTGTTAGTATCATTGCGGTGATGTAAATTCCATTATACAACATCAAGGTATGAGTGGAGAGGAAAAAGCAGTAGCAAAAAGTTAGCACTATATACCAAAAACTGTTCAAATTGTTAATGTAAACCCAAATATGTAGGGAGTGCGAGGGAAGCCTGATTTGTCGGGCCTCAGGTATTGCGAGGCACACTCTGCCTAGCGGTGCTCCGAGGACCTGGAAAGTCAAACCAGGGTATCTATTGAATTCTATGAACAGAGGACCAAAACCATCAGGGCCTAGTAAGATCATTGGCTTTGTACTCCCTTGTTCCCCCTCCCTTGCCTCATCACGCTCTGAAACATGTGTGTATGAGCGTGATACAAATAAACGATCATATCATATAAAAACCATATTGCAGCTGCAGCCACACTTTGCTCCCTTGAAGCACAGGTGACATAGTCCACATGTGAGGTGTGTGGCCCAATGAATCAGACTGAGACCACATCCCTCCTCCTCATCCCCAAAGCCAATAAGCCATACCCGACGTGGAAATGTGAGCACCTCCACATGGACAAGCAAGTGCCAAAGGGTAGCATCAAGGAACACTAAATAGATGAATTTGCAATCTGGAGAAGTGAATAGCCAGAGATGAATGAGCTGTCTCCAGGTGACTCAAATATCCCTGCACTGGAGAACATTGGGCCAGACACATAAACAAATGTGTAGTCATTCAAAATAAGAGACCTAAAACATATTCAGAATAATAACTCCCATCACACAATGTATACCCACATCACCACTAGTAGACACACAATTGAAATAATGATACCCCACCACTGATACACCAAATGCAAACATGCAATGGACCTGCACCATAAATGGCAACCATCAACCATAGTTTGCCACCAACACCCTTGTGATACTCCCTTCCCTACTGGCAAGACACATGCCTACATGGCCATACAGGCACGTCAGTCACAGTATTGCCACAATGACTACCGTAAACGACCCCCAACATGATTCAACACCCATGAAAAAATGTACAAAGGAAGTGAGTGCCATGCCAACTACAGCATACATGTTTGACACACCCATGCATGCCATGTACAGAAATGACCACCATGCCTGTGCTGAAAAGGACGGAAGTAGCTAACCAACAGATGTGCATGGCGAAGACGTCAAACATGTGCAACTACCAACATAGAATGTCCCCATATTTACCATTGTGCACATATGCACATTGTCCATGAAGGCATCAAACCAAAAATCACACTCTCCTGAAGCATGCACACAGTCCCACAGCAAAGAGGCCAGTGCCAATATAAATATTTAAACAAAAGGTGCACATGTAAAAAGAAGCACAAAAGCACAGGCCGACCTCCGTAGTTTCCCAGAGCGCTTGCAGGGCCTCCCTCATCTGACACTCAATTTACTCTGCTGCCCTGCAAGAATCCTCCAGGACGGCAGCCCGCACCTGAGCAACCCTCTCCTCTACCATGGTCCTGGCCCTGGCAATTACCACATTGTGTGCCCGCTGCCTCTCCTCCTCCTGATGCCTCACAAAGCACACCTGGTAGGACACCAGTGCCTGTACACACCGACGTGGCTCATGCCTCACTTGCAGCATACTTGCAGCATGCGTCCAGCTGCTTGACTCCCCCTACTAGCAATGCATGCAAAGACATGCCTCCTCAGCAACATCTCATGCTGCCTGGCAATGTGTCTGCAGCGCAGGTACTCCCTCTGACTGGATGACAGTGTGCATCGGGAGCACACCACCTGCACTGCCATGAAGTGCCTGCTCTTCCTCCATTGCCTCTTCCTCTGTATAGTCCTGGGCAGGATCAGTGACCACCTCATCTGCCACAGTATGGACTTCCACCTCCACCAGGGTCACCGACACATCCAGACTGGCCAATGGCGTGACAGTGGCACTGGATGCCATGGTGGTAGCTACCATGGAGGTCTCATTTGAGAATGATGAGGCACAGATGAGGACGAAGAGGAGGGGGCCATTGCAGTGGTTGTCCAAAGTGGCCACAGGAAAGCAGTGCTGCTGCCAGTTGTGTCATGAGGCTACCCACTTCCCTGTGACGCTCTACAAGCAACTCATAAATTGCTTGCACAGCAGCAGGCATAGAGGACTGCTGCATCGTCACCTGCCAGCAGTGGCAGCACTGCATCCCAGAGCTCTGTGTGGGTGGAGGCATTGCTGAAGGTGGGCAGTGCTTCAGGAGATGGCCATTGGGATAGAAGCTTGTGCTGACCCCTCCTTGGTGGACTGCACAGCCTCCTGTCTCAGGGCCAGGTCCATTCCCCTTGGTACCTCCACCTGACACTGTGGGCAGAGCTGCAATGGCATCCTCCTCCTCCTCCTTCCCCATCAACCTGAATACCGCCAATGAGGTCTCCATGGCTTGGGGACCCCGGAGTAGCAACATCACCACCACCCAGTATTACAGTTGCTGAGGTGTCCACCACAATGATGGACTCTTGGGACTCTCTTCTGCAGCATTGCAGGTGTATGGGGGTGCTCCCCAAGGCGCATCATCCTCAGAAGAGGTGTCATAACTGGGCGTGCCTGGGGTCTGCATCTGGAGTCCTACTCCCTGGCTTGCAGCTCCACAGCACTGCTGGTGCCCTCTTCTCCAGCCTCTGCAACTGTAGAAAAGGGAGCAAAGAACATAGGAATCAATCCTAAGTGCCAAGGCATGTGTACGCACCTCAATAGTAGCAGTAATCAGTCAACAAGCCACGGGCCCATGCTCGGATATCTGACAGATTCCAGTTCCACAACTGAAGGCAAAAGGACGAGTCACGATGATGAGACAATCGCATGTGAACATAGCACATTGATGCCTGCCCACATACACACATCTCATTTAACAGCACAATGAAGCAGTGACCCAAGTGTATCCAGCAAGCAGGGCCATGGATTGGGCACCTGGCCACATGTGTCCGTAGACAAATAGGCACCATAGGCACATCTACCAACATGCACCCCTAACAGCCCAACACATACATGCACCAATAGCTGAGGATCAAGCAGTAATGCTCTTGCTCCAAACACAAACAGATGTCATGATGACATACCATGGATACCATCACAGTCAATTGCCTTACAGGTCCCAATGTAGATCTGGATAGCAAAACCATGACATAGCTCTATTCCTGGATACTTAGGCAGGAGATACAACATCTGTGGAAATGCTTGCCCGGTGAGTACTCAACAGCAGCTTGGATGCAGTCCTGCAGGTCAACGACCTGGGCATGGACCTCTGTGTTCACCCTCACTAGGATCCGGAGGTAAAGGTGTGGCACCCAATAGCGGTCTGCACAGTACATCTCCACAGTGGCACCTGGCCCAAGGGCCACCTTTGCCTGGCTCTGTATCCTGAGGTTGTCCCACCGCTTCTTCGTGTGGTCCACTGTATGGAATGCCACCACATCCACATTGATGGCAGCCGTGATGTTCACCCAGATCTCATGAAGGCCACACATTCCAATCAGCTTCTGCAGCACAAAGAGGGCATCATAATGGGCCAGGACCTAGTCACCCAGCTGAGAAGTTGATAGCCCTCAGCTTTGCCTTGGTGTTGCTGGTGGATGATGCAGACATGGTGCCCCCGAGGCTGGTGGGGTGACGATGAGCCCTGACTATGTGTACTGTAGAGCTCTGGTGGTGGTATAGAGAGGTGGACGTCCTTAGATGGCAGATTAGGTAGTCACAGAGCCTGACAAGAGTGGCACAAAGGAAGAACCTGTGGGGGAATAGCAGGCAGTTCAAAGCAGTGGTAGTGGTCAGCATCCACTGACACACTACCAGGCAGCAGGAGATGTTGAGGTTCAGAGGCAAACTTCGGGTGGAGGAGACAAGATATGGCAAGAGGTAGGAGGTTGGCCAAGACACAGGTGTCTTCAGTAATGCATGAGGCAGCAGTGATGAAATCAGAGGAAGGGCCCTATGCGCATAACATACATGCCTCATGCAGCACATTTACGGTTGTGCAATACTGTATATAACATGCATTCCCTTGTGTGCATGTTGACGGCTATATTTGGGAGTCAAGACATGCATTTCCTGGCATGCACAGAGGCAGAGACATTTAGAGGGTGCAACACACATTTGATGGTTAGGGGTGCAATGCAGAATTAGCACTGAGATCTAAGGGTACCTAGATGTTAACCCCATCAGCACCATGAGTGCAGGAGGTCCGCAGAGAGGAAGAGGATGAGGACAAGGGAGAAGGCTGAAGAAGTAAAAGGGGCTACCAATGTAGAGGTGCTAGACAGGTGAGGAGCTGACAATCCTCATTGATTACGTCGGTGAACACCATGATGACCTCTGACTTGGGAAGGCAGTGCGCTTCCTGTGACCCAGCGGTGGCAGATGTGGTAGGATGTCAGAGATCAGTTAAATGCTTGTGGTGTGGACAGGTGCACTGCAGAAGAGGTCCAGAGGTGGATGGGGGACCTCATGATATGATATGATATGATATAATACGATAGGTTATTCATAACATCCTTAATACCCAGAGATTTCTAAGCACGGACCCGGGGATCAAACCCGTGTTGCTCTGTGTCGTCTTGTTTCCAAGGTGAACATGTTGCCTCTGAGCTATCCTCCCGAGACTTATGCAATGGACCAAGGAGAAGCTCGGCAGCAATGTGGCCTGTTCCCAGGCTACTGGAGATGCATCATTACATGTGGAAGAGCTGACTCCATTTGAAGAGGTCACCAGTGGACTCATTAGCTGTAAGCAGGTGGTTGGCATCGGAGGCATTGACACCTATGCAGCGTCATCAGGTAGGACCCATGTGCGAATGTCATGTATGCCTCCATCTTCATCTGTTATGCTGTCAAATGTTGTGGTACAGTTGTTGGGGTACTTCTGACCAATCCATGGGTACTTTAGTGATGCTTCTATGACCGCTTCCATTGAATGTTGTCCGCCCACCAAGGTGGATGTATGTATGTATGTATGTATTTAATTTTTGTATAGCGCCGGTAGCCCGAGGGCATCAGGGCTCTTGTACATAAAACACTGGTACTGCAAGATGGACAACAAGTATGAGACGGACGATGAGTACAAATAGCTATTGCGTAACGAGGTCCCTGAGAGAAGTCCTACGCCCAAGTTCTCATCTAAAGAGGTGTGTCTTCAGCATCTTCCTAAAAGCAGAGTGATTAACTTCAGACCTGAGGGATTCGGGGACGCTGTTCCACAGTTTAGGAGCCAGCACAAGAAAGGATCTGCCTAGCCCTGTTTTTAGCTTAAAACGTGGGCACGTGCAAGAGGTATTTTCCACCCGAGCGTAGGTTTCTGCTGGGGTTGTAGGGCACTATATGTGTTTTTAAGTAGGCAGGTGCTGTGCCATAAAGGCACTTGTGTACCAGGCAGAGAGCTTTGAACTTGATGTGCTCTTCTACTCTGAGCCAGTGCAGAGCAAGCCTCTCTTCAGTAACATGGTCTTTCCTTTTCAGATTTTTCACTAATCTGACCACGTTGTTCTGGATTACCTGACAACTAGATAGGTCCTTGGATGCAGCCCCCAACAGCAGGGCATTCCCATAGTCGAGCCGTGAGAGAATAATGGCTCTGGCTATCGTTGCCCTGTTTTCCTCATTGAGCAGTGGTTTGATTGCTTTCATCAGCCTGAGATAGTATGCTGAGTTTTCTTGGAGGAAGTTAGTCTGGGCATGAGAGTCGACCACTGAATCGACCATCATACCCAGAGTCTTCACCTTGGGAACCACCTGGATAGTGGCGTTTTTAATTTGAAAAAAGTTGTACTCTGCCCCTAGTTTTTCCAACTGACGACTGGAGCCAAACAACATCAATTCGGTTTTAGAGTCGTTCAGGCACATCCAGTTTGCCTGCATCCAGTCGTCAATTAACTTGTAAACCTTGGTGAGCACTTCACGGTCCGTGGCATGATTCCTGCCCCCCCAACTCCAATATGAGTTGGGTGTCATCTGCGTAATTTGTAAATGACACTCCAGCTTTCACCAGAAGGCTACACAAAGTGCGCATATATATGTTGAAAAGCATTGGAGATAAGCTAGCCCCTTGAGGCACTCCGAATATGATGTCACATGGGTCGGAGAAACTGCTACCCCAATGTACTCTCGCTTGGCGGTTAGAAAGAAAGGATAGGAGCCAATCGATAGCTCCCTCCGAGCAACCAACGTTCTCCCTAAGCGCCTTGATGAGAAGGTGGTGATCCACCAAATCAAACGCTGCACTAAGGTCTAAAAGCATCAGCATCCCCAATTTGTTATCGTCCAGCATAGTCAACATCTGATTCTGCAAGTCTAGCATAGCTGTTTCAGTGCTGTTGGATGCTCTAAAGCCGGATTGTTGCTGGTGCAGAATCTCCTGGTTCTCAACAAAGTGTTGGAGTTGCTGTGTAGCTACCTTATCCAACAGTTTGAGAACAAAATTCGAGTTGGTTATGGGACGAAGATTTGCGGGATCCTTGGCATCTAGTCCCGCTTTTTTAACAAGTGGGGTGATAGTGACTCTCTTCAGATCTTTAGGCACCATGCCCTCATGAAATGAAGCATTCACTATTCTCCGGAGGATGGGAGCGAATAATACCAGGGGGCAGGATATTCTCTGCGTAGGTGGTAGGTTTCATATTATTCATCACCTCTAGCATATCTGCTTCTGAGATAGGGTCAAATTTAAAGAGTTGTTCTCTGACAGATACATTCCCTTTGGTGGGGCAGATCTCCTGATTTGAGGAAGTTCTGGCCTTAATAATGTTTTGTCTCGCCTTTTCCGTTTTGGCTTGGAATGCATTAAGCACCGTATTACAGTCCTCCTCAGATGGCGTGAATGGGGGAGTAAGAGATGCAGGTTTTTCTATACTCTTCAAAATATTGAAGAGTTTGCTAGTATTGTTATCAGCATGCTCGATTTCCGCGTTAAAGAAATTAGCCTTGGCTGACTTAATTTTCTCTTTATATTCCCTATCCTTCCTTTTCCAGCTCGCTTTACTATCCGCCGATTTATCTGTGATCCATTTTCTTTCCAAAGTCCGTTTTTCCTTCTTCAGTAGAAGAAGCTCTGGTGTGTACCATTTTTGGTTAATGCTGTTCCTCCTAGTTAACTTGGTGGTGAGCGGCGCCACGGTTTCTACTAACTCATGTAAGTGTTTGTTATATTTGTCTAGCAATTCGGCACATGAGTCCTGATCCTGAAATGAGCACAGAATTTTCTCCAAGCAAGGCTTTAGCTGGAGTTCGTTTAGATTTTTAAAATTTCTGATTTCTGCCTTAATGTGAGGATTTTGCTTATGTGCATAGCAGGGCAGCTTTAGGTTGGCCGATATCAAATAATGATCACTCCAAATGCAGGGAGTGGTGCTACAGTTTTGTAAAAAGATGTTGTGACCACACAGCCAGTCCAACTGGTTTCCCTTGGGGGTAGTGGGATCTTTATTGAGGACTTTGAAGTCAAGGTTATTCAGAGCTTTTTCCAATGCTATAGCCCCTTTGTCCCTCTTATTGCCTCGCCAAAGGTTCCAGTCTCCCATAGCAACCGTAGACGCGTTGACAGATATCAAAGTGTTTAAGTGAGAGCAGAGTTCCAGTGAGAAATCTGAGACCAATGATGGTGGTCTATAGATAGCTATCAAGTTGAGACAATTGTTGGGGGAGAAAATCAGTTTGAGGTGTAGTGCTTCGCACCCGCTAAAACCTAGAGATACCTTAAAAAGTTTGAGGCTGTTCTTGGCAATAATTGCTACCCCACCTCCCTTACCCTGTACTCTGTTGTCGTAGTAAATAGTGTAATCTGCTGGAATGGCCTGCTCACATGTAGGCCCTACTGGGTCTTTGAGCCAGGTTTCTGTTATGCAGAGAATGTCAAAATTGTTGGAGGATATCATGTCTTTGATGTTCATAGCGTGTTTGGTTAGGGAGCGTGTATTGAGAAGACCAATGTTCAGGCACATCCACTTCTCCATACCATCCCTAAGGGTGTCAACAGACGAGTTCCCCTCCCTCTCATGGCTAGTGGCCTCCTCCCCCTCCCTCAGGCTCACTTGTGTGTCTACAATTGGTGCATGCATGTCTCTCGCCCCCGCTTACCAAAGCAATAGGGCACCAGGTGAGTTCGAGAATCCCGTTGGACAGGTAGAGGGAGATTATGGTCCCAACTCGGAGTTGCACCGAGCGCCGACACGTCCGGCCACGGACCGGCACAGACCGGCTTGCCCCCTTCGCGCCGGCGCTTTCGCGCCGGGTTTAAATAGATAAGGCAGCCGAAAACTACAAGGCTGCTGGGAAGTGTAGTTCCACTACCCAGGTAGCACGAGTAGGGAAACAATGAATTTGCAGTCAAACTGCGCAAGGTAAAAACAAGTACTGGCACGTGATCAGCAAGCACACTGTTAAAAATATGAGTGACTTCTTTAAAAGCAAAACTATGAAATTTTTTGTTTTTGTTTTTTGTTTGAGCTCGGTGTGCGGTTGACATCAATCTTAAAGCACACAATTCCCCTATATGTGGCAATAGCCTGCAAGACACATGTCACTGACATGCTCACAGTTTCATGCCTCTGGATAGTGCATTGTGAACACAAATTCTGACTCACATGGAATGACACCAGGAAGCGGACAATGTCTGAGTTATCCATTCACTGGTCCTGGAAGCCAGTGGACATGCATGAGCGACAATGTCAGTGCAAAGTCGCATTAGGCTGTGTTCCAGGCAGGAGTTGCAGTGGTTGGCCAATTGATGCTTGAGTGATGTTCATTCCACATTTGGAGTGTCAATTGTTCAGTGGCCATGCAGGTGCACCCAGGTCATGTACATGTTGCACTCTCCTAACACATAGTTATAATTGCATATGAACGTGTGCAACCACAAATCCGGCCTTGGGCAATGTGGTGAATGGAGTGACAGGGATTTTGGTAATACTAATTAATGCTTACAAGAAGGTGTGGTCAGCAGGAGTTAATGAGATCCTTTCACATGAAGCAAGTAGGCATGGTTGATGTAGGGAGGTGCTATGCAACAGCTATGAGGCACATACATCTATCTGTCTATTGTTAGGCCTTCCACTCACATACATGTCTGTATGTATGTATGGGTGCCTACTCCTCCAATCTGTGGCTTGTTGTAGGCTCTGATATGCACCAGCATGATTGCACAGAGCATTGAATGTCAGCCAGCTGTGCCTTTCACATTTTTACAGTGTGTCCATTGTCAATGTGTGATGTATTCTGTATGCATTTGGATTCACATATGCATGTTCAGCCTGATGGGTAGGCCTCTGAATATTGTTGTCTGACTTTGTGCAGGTGCAGATGCAGTGCATAAGCAAGTGGAGGAGAAGGAGGAGTAGGAGGCAGATGAGGCACAAACATCCACCAGTGCAGCCGGGGTTGTTCTGTGCCTTGTGAGAATCCACTCGTGTTGCAGGCCATCATCAGCAGGCCAGCTGAATTTTCAGACGATGCTTCTGAATCTGATGTGGAAGGCATACTGAGGGACATGGTGGTGGGTGCACCACTGAGTAGTCTGGATTCCACGTAGCCTTTTGATTACCTTGAGGCTACTTAGTTGGAGGAGAGTAGGATATCCTTGGCCTGGCAGTGGGGATCCCTGTCTCAATGGTGGCTTCAGTGTCTGCAAGTTTTCCTTTGTCCATCATTGAGCCAGCAGCAGAGGCTGGTGTCAGTCGGAGGCTTGTACACTGCCAGCCAATGATAGTGCACTCACGGCAACGTACTCAGGCTTCGGAATCCCGGACTGGTAGTCCCTGAATACATGGTGGACACTTAGAGTGAGAGGCACAGTTGCTGTGTGAAAATGCCCAATGGCGAGTTCCTGCAAGAGATGTCCAGGGACACCCATCACCTGGCAGACAATGCAATCTCATCAAATGCTGCACAAATGCTGCACACACTGCCGAACACCGCCTATCGAGCCAGGAGAGGAGAGAGGACATGCAACAACTGAGGCAGGCTATTCATGATTATGGTTTGGGTTTGAGAGAGTATCTTCATGATAAGTTGTTGCGCTCAAGGAACCAAAAGCGGCAGGAGATGGTCACCTTGAAGGAAACACTGAAAGCAGAGATGTTGTCCTCAAGGGAATCCCAACTTCAAGATACAGAATCCCAGAGTAAATGTCTGAAAGCGAGTTGTTGGCCTTAAGGGAATACCAGCGTCAATGTGGATAACTTGAATCAATCTACAAATAACATGCCAGCAGAACTGCCAAACCAAATGACCAAATACTGACACTAAGTGATCACCTGCTTTAGCTAACACAATATATGCAGCTATAAAACCTCTTTCCATGGTTGGGATTGTGCACTTGCATCCCACAACTCCCCCTTCAGTTAATTCATTAACTAATCTTGCTTCCCTCTCTCTATGGGAATCGTCCTTGTGCACCCACACCTTACACACACATGACGTAAGCTTTCTCCGCTCCAGGCATATTGTTCTGGGGTAAATGACATAAATCAGCATCCCCATCCCCTGCAAGAGCTACCCAACATTCTATGTAATCTTCTGGGTCAGGTGGGAGGGGTGAGAAAGTGTCCCCGGGAGACCAACTGGATTTTCTACCCAAACCATTGTGTGCTCTATTTCGCCTTTCCATTTCTCTGTCTGTGTGTGCATGTGTTTTAAGAGGGCAATAGCCTTAGCTATTGTGAGGGTCAGTGACATCATCATTGCTCCTTTGAGTAATGTCTTGGAGCAGCATCATAGGACAAGATGGCAGGAGCAAAATATAACAAATAAAAGGACAACGATGGAAACCAGCACTTTTATGGCTAGGCCCAACCAGGAAGGGGCCCATTAAAACAATGAATCCAGCTAATCTTGCTCTCCCACCCCAGCGTCCTTCTCGATGGTAACACAATGGCAACCACAATGGCAACAAACAAATTGTGCAGTGCTCCAATGGCATGTGTCAGGGACCCATTGGGCCTCATTACGAGTCCGGCGGTAACCGCGGCGGTAAAACCGCCTGGTTACCGCCGGACTCGTATTACCATTCCGCCTCCATGACTCCCGGAATTACCAGGGCATTACAGCCCTGGTGTCCCGGGAATTCCGTAGGTGGAATTCGGTAAATCCCCATTCCTATGGGACTCAATGGGAATGGGGAAGTGGAAACACTCGTGATCACCGCTCACTTGCAGGACTCGGGATTGGGCGGATCGGAATTAACAGTGGCGGCGGGTCTACCGCCACTGTTAATTCCGTTAATTCCGGACTGTTAATTCCGGACCGCCCGACCTGTAATGAGGCCCATTGTCTAAGTTGTTGGGTGGGCTCTAGGTGCAACAGGAGCTCCCTATTGTGGAGGTACAGGATGTAGCGGTTTTGCAATGTCATCAACTGAATGGCCCGGAACTCCTCTCTTGATCGAGCTGCGCCAATGCTCTGGGTCATTTGCTATCTGGATCATCTCCCATATTGTTATTTGCAGCCATTTCAAGTTGGCTGCAGTCTGAATACATGGAATGGGTAAGGAGGTAAAGAAAGTTTCTGACTTACAGAAGTGATGGTATTTGTCTGGTATGGCCTTGAGCTTATCGACAGAGTCTTTGGAGAAATAATTTGAATGTTTATAGCGAGGGAAGCTAATTGATTGACAGGCACGCTGGTGAGGAGGGGTGCAATTGTAACTGGGGTGGCACATGTATGATAGTGAGTTGGGTATCAGTCATGATAAGGACAGCGGAATGTAATGCGGAAAGGGAGCAAACCCCTTTCAAAAGTGGAAATAAGCAAAGTTCCTGCAGGTCTAAAATAAGTCCATTAGTGCTGCAGTGCCTCCATTCAGGTCTGCAATATAAAGTGTCCAATTGCAGTGCCCATTTGTGCCATCAGGCACACTACCATTGCCTCTGAAACACAAGGATAAGTGAGTAAGTATCTGTACTTTAGCAGGCTATTCATTCACCTGCATCCATGTTAACCTCTGGGCATATCTGCTACATACATCATAGCAGGTCTTGTTTACGTATGCTACAAATTCCTCCACGAACCCCACTAGTCCCTCCCCCTGCTCTGCAGCTCACCAGTTCCACTTCCCATCTGTTGTTAGAAAACACAGCACATTCCAACTGAAATTGACATCTAATTTGACACTACACCTGTTCCTTAGTCTCAGAACACTCACTGGTGTCTGTTTCTAGCACGGTTGCTTGAACCTTGTGTCCTTGGAACAACCCTTGTACCCTACATAGGGCTAGGGGCACTAAACATTTTGCTATTGAAGGTGGCATTTGTTTGAGGATTAACAATATGGGAGTGCCCCGTTGCAGGTGGGATCTGGAAACAGACATAACAGGAATCATGTTACCTCAATCTTGCCACCTCTCTCATATGATTATACCAAAGCTTATCCATGTCAGGGTGATGCACATCTGCAACAGTATCAAAGAGAATCCCTTGATGTTCAGTGTCCCTTCTGCTTCTGGTGACTAACACTCGTGCTACTTCAGTGTCATTGTACCCCCCCTTGATATGGCCAACCCACATTATTCTTGCTAAAAGAAAGGAATGAAAGAGAGAGAGAGAGAGAGAGAGAGAGAGAGAGAGAGAGAGAGAGAGAGAGAGAGAGAGAGAGATAGAGAAAGAGAGAGAGAGAAATATATCCAATATACAACATTGTATTCTTAATGTGCTAGTCTGCTCCTGGAGACTGTGAAGAGGAGTTAATATTTGTGAGTCATAAAGGATGCACTACTTGCAGAAATTTCAAAAACAAATGGGTAAAACACATCTTTTAGTGTTGTTAGTCTTCTTTGTCCTGTGGAGGAGCGCTGATGTTGGTGGCCTTTCTGATGCCTGTGAGCTGGATCCAATGCTTTAGTTCTTCAACTTTCGCAGTAAATGGTGTCACATAGATGACCTTGTAGGCCCTGTGGAATCGTGTGTTGTTCCATTTCCTGATAAACAAGTGGACTAACACAGAATTTCCTGGGAAGCACTGATGTTTTTGCAGAGATGTTGGTTGATGGTGTCTGTTGCAGCCGGCTGTTGTGGATGTGGTGCAAGCTGTTGAGAAATACATCTAACTCGTTTAGTTAAGTCCCTAAGGTATCCCTGAAATTCATACCCTCAAATTGTTGTGGGTAGTGGAGGCTGTGCATGCAGGTGTGCATGGTGTGTGTAGCATCCTGCCCATCACAATTTAGTGTGTAGGGGTCAAATGATGTTCTTTCCCTGGCTGATTTATGTGGCAATACAGGGTGATGGGGAGACAGTGGAGCCAGTTCTGACCCAAAGATTGGCACATTTTAGACACATGTTACTTCAATGAACCATTACGACTCTCTACATTGCTGTTGGCTTGCAGGTGGTAAAAGGAACACAGTTTTTGTTGTATTCTTAGTAGGGAGCAATTTATTTGAAGAGCTCATTAGAACAGTGTGTCCCATTGTCTGATTTCAGGGCATCAAATTACTTTCAATAAGGAAATACCTTGTATACCAAAAATATAGCTGCCAATTAGGCATCAGGGTGGGCACAAGGTCCTACTTCAATCCAATCAGAAAATGGGTATACTACAACAATCAAATGGCAATACTTACTGCACCTGGGAACAATTTCAACATAATTGATGGGGGCCTCTCAAAAGGGCTCTGAGGGGTGTGGGGCAAGTTTAACTTTAACGTTCTGAGGGTGTAGCCTGTACTGTAGGGGTAGCAGGTGGTACAATTAGCTACTACATGATCTAAATACTCCTGTAGATTGGGGACAAACCAGTCCCCCTGAATGTCTGTGTCAATATATTGCTTAGATATATGTGTAGGATAGTGCAATTGCTCAAAGGTAACTGTAAGCAATTTTTGAGGAATTACTACTTAATATGTAATGTTTTGCCTCCAAATTAGGTCCTTAAGTGAAAGGGAACATCCTCTTTTGACCGACAAATCCTTGTCTTCCCGTGGAACTCGTCCGTGCAGTTCAATGATCTGTGTTAGGTGCACTGTAATGTATTATGCTGCCAGTTGCACCTGCTAAAATTCTATCTCAGAGTATGCTGTGATATCAGGTACTTTCAGATAGGCTGCTTTATTTGCTGCTTTGTCTGCAGTGTCATTACCATAAGCAATTGGGTCTGTATTATGCATGTGGGCCACACATTCTACCACAGCAACTACTGAGGGACCACCTAATGCATCAATTAATCTAGCTAGCAATGCTGCATGCTGCACAGGTGCTCCATCTGATTTTTTAAACCCTCTACTGCCCCATCTTTACAGTCCTGAATGCACAATGGAAGTAACAGATGCAGAGACTGAATAAATGGCAACCAAAATATCTTTTGACCTTTCTAATGCTTCTATGGGCCTCATTACACGGACGGCGGTAAGGGTTAACGGTCACCGTTAATGGTACCGGTGACCGTTAACCCTTACCGCCTTACTACGAGGTCCCTTTGTGGGTTGGAGACATTAACGCCTGCTTTTTGCAGGCGTTAAAAACCAACCCGCAAAGGGACGAGGGAGCTAATTACGGTACCGCAATTTGCGGTGCCGTAATTAGCACCTTCCCCATTCCCATTATGCCCTATGGGGCAAAAATGGGAATGGGGAAGGGCAATGGGGGAAGGGGGAATTACCACCCCACGAACCTTGGAATAGGGCGGTAATTCCCCTTTCCTCCAAGGCGGTGCCTGTATTTTTGGTCCACCGCCATCCGTGTAATGAGGCCCTATGAGTGTTATGTGTTCTGCTGCTTGTGCAGAATAACGTGTGTGCAATCTCTTTTTTATCATGACCTCTTATTCCCCATCTACAAGCCTCAGTGCTGCTTCACCAGTGTGTCTATTTCCCATATCTTGATCAATCGTCAATGAACCATCATCCAAAAGCACCCCCCCCTCCTCAAGTGCATCCTCCCTGACCTGGGTTGTGTCATCTTCAGATCCTTCAAATGTTACGCAATTTTTCACTTACTCTCCTGGCTACACAGGCTCTGCAATTAATTTTGCTGGGTTCCCTGTCCAACACTTGACAATGCGAATGGAATAGTTGGACAATATGACCTCTTAGCCAGACACTCTCTGTCTGCTGAGGGTTGATTTATATCTCTATAGGATAGCACAAACGGAGTGTTCTACATATAATGCAACTAGGCATCCCATGTTGATTGTAGATTATGTTTGTATTGCAAAATACGCTGCTGCTAGAGCCTGCTCACATGGCAAATTTCCCTGCATTAATGGATCTAAAAGTCCACTATAGTAGGCCAGGGCTTTGTGTCCCATGAATGTGTGTTTCGTGAGAACCACCGTCATTACTTGACCATAAGAATGTGAGATCAAGAAAACATCTTTTGTATAATCTGGTGTTGCTAACACTGGAGGAACTCCGGATCAGATTTTTGAGTTCCTGAAAACATGTGATCATCTCTCCGGTCCCGGTAATTGTAATTGTTTATTTATACTGCACTTATACACAAGTGAAGTGCTTCAGAGCACTTCAAGGCGGGAAGGGAACAAGGTGATATATTTGTCATTCTTAGGCCTTGAAGATTCTGAATGATCTTAACAACAATAACTAGCATACAAGGCCAGCGGCATGTCTACTGATATAAGGGCATGAGAAAAGAGTGGGGGGAGGACATACAAAGACAAAAGGTTTGTCATCTTTGGTCGCCTAACCAAGTTAGGGACGGGGGACAGAGGAGGACAGGACAGACAAACCTGCTAACCCTTTTACATCCAAAGTCATGCAAGTGCGCAGACAGGACATGCAAGGGAGGGGAAGGGGGACAAGTGCGCTCAGTCCAGCAGGGGCCAGGGTTAATTGCAGAGTGGTTGCCACCCTCATAGAAGGTATTCCAAGGGCAGTATTGCAGGCAGAGTGTGGAGGGCCAGAGGCAACTGCAGGACTGGCAGGGAAGCCTTGGACATGTGAGGCTCTGGAGGTGCAGCAGGTGACCAGCCAGTGAACTGAGCAAGTTGGGGAAGAAAACAAAGGAGGGAAGTGGGAGAGAAGAGAAAGGAGGTTAGCAAGGGAGAGGGAGAGAACAAGAGGAAGGGAAGAGGAAGCTCTTGAGGAGTTTCTGGAACTTAAGATGGAGAGATGGTCACACTAAAGATGGAGAGAGGCAGGTAGGCTGTTTCAAAGGAAGGCACCTGCAGTGGAAAAAGATCTACCCCCAAATCTCTGTTTGGTAAAATGGTTCACCCACAAAGAATTGGAGGAGGCTGAGTGGAGGGCTTTGGAACGAGAATATTTAGGAAGAGAGCATTATAGATAGTAAGGGCCCCGGCCCCAGAAAGCCTTTGCGTACTATGCAGAGAGACTTGAACTCAATCCTTGGAGCCACAGTGAGCCAGTATAGGAATTTCAGCACTGAAGAGATACAGTCCCTGCTGTCCTTGGGCTTGAGTCCAGGGATAAGTCTTGCGGTTCTGCATAAGGCCACAGGGAGACAGTGAAGGTGATTGTTCCCTTAACCTTCTGTGCTTCTTTCAGCCCATGCAACAAGGGCTTGGTGTAACTGGAGTAATCAAAAATCCATGACCTACAATAATTACATGGCCTTAGAAACTGTTGAATTTGTTTGACAGTGGTTGGGTGCATGTGGTTTGCACTGCTTTTGCTCTCATTGGTGTTACTCCCCTCCCTGTTGAGGATATTATTTACCCTAGGTATACTACCTCTTTCTGGAAATAATGCAATTTCTATTTCTATTTTGTATTCGTTTTCTGCAAAAAGTGCCACTGAATCTTTCCTATATTCTTCTTCTGTAAGGCTACAGACCAAAAGGTCATCTACATATTGAATGATTGTGCTCGGCACTGGTATGTTACCTGAATCCATTTGTAGTACCCTGTTGAAAATTCTCGGGGACTCACAGTACTCCTGCTGTAATTTTGTGTGCTGGAATCTTTACCCATGGAAAGTAAATGCTGTGAGATATTGGGAATCTGGGTGCAGTGGAATGGAGAAGAATGCATTCTTGAAATTTATCACAGTAAAGTGTGTTGCTTCAGTGGGTATTTTACAAAGAATTGAGGCAGGATCGGGTACCACTGGAAATTCTGCTTCTACAATATTATTTAATGGGCGTACATCCTGCACCTGCCCCCAAGATGAATCCTTTGCTTTTTTTCACAGGGTATATAGCCGTGTTGCATGGGGACCCTGACAGCTGCATTATGACTTGCTATAATCCTACAATTGTGTCATATATTCATTCATATGCCTCCCTTGACATGGTGTATTGTCTCACTTTAGGGAACATTGTGCTTGCTTGAGCATGATGGGTACCTTCTCCATATACTCCTGTAAGAGTGTTGGCAATGTTTTAGCAATGAGCATAGTGTGTGGCACCTCTCTGGGTTTTATTAGGACTTGTCAGGGTATGCACATTTTAGCTGTTCATCAGACACCCATCTCAGTGGCTGTGTGGGGTCAATGCACAAAACTGTGTTCAATTCGTCCCCTTCCTCATCTGTTCCCATCTGAATTACTTCATCCTTTTTTCATTATCACCGCTATTCCTGGACCCATCCCAATAACAATGTCACCTCGTAAAAAACATCTAGATTTAAGGGCCCTGTAAAGAGTTCTAATTATGGGCGCAAAACCCTAGCATATTATATGCCTGCTGTTCTGCACACTACACCTTCCTCAGTAAATGCAATGGTTGTGCTTGGTTTACTCAGGAGGTCCCTGCCCAAATGATTGACTGGGGTCTCTTTGGAGTACAGTAAGAGAGCTGACACCTTCAGGGCATCTACATTGATGGGTTAATCTTCAGTGAAAGGAACCAACATAACTGTGCCAGAGAATCCCTGCATGTCCATTATCTTACCTGACTAGGGAAACCTTCCTTTCCTAATACATTACATTGTAGCTTGTGTGTCAACCATAAATCTGAATGTTTAATTTCCTATCCTCACTCCTACCGGGGTTTCTCTTCCGGGTCGGTATTGACTGATAGAACAGGGCACATCAGAGATCTCTCGGGGCTTTCCTATAGGGGACAAGTGTTTATTTCAGGAAGTGGGAAAGTGTTGCCCCTTAATGTGCTTGCTCCTCTGCCCTGTACTGCATCACTGTACCTTGTGGAAGGGGATTTTTATCCCCTGGCTGTGTAGCGGTCTGCAGGGGTGGTTGCTGTAATCACGACTGTGTGACATTTAGTGCTGGGTACTAAATTTGCTGCTCAGGTGTTGGGTACTGAGCCTGCTGTGGTTGTACTGGTTTGGGGGCATGCATGGGTCCTGGGGCATATGGGATAACTGAGGACTGGATCTTCGATGGTGGGTGATAAGTGAATGCAAACCTGGTCCACTAGGGTAGGTGCAGGGATCATAAGTATAGGAAGGTCTGCTTTTGCATTCTGATGCAAAATGTCCCATCTTCGCACAGGACCAACACTGTCCTCCAAACCTAGGCCTCATCCCTCTGAGTACACCCCCTGCCTCTCTGAAACCTTCCTCTTCCTCTCTGGATATGTCCCCTTTTCCCTTCTGTGGTCTGTGTACCCCTCGACCCATTCCTGTGCCTGTCTTGGGTCGGCCTGCCCTTTTGTGGTGTTTGTAATCATAGCTCCTTCCACACTTATTTGCCTTTTGTGCTTGTTCTGATATCTCTTTCTCTTGTCTCCATCTACAATGATGGAGACAAGTGTGCCTGAATTTTGGTCCATCCCTTTGCCTCAATACCAACCACTTTATCCAAATTGTTTTGCACTTCCTTGGGGAGATACTTACATAACATGTTATAAAATATATGCAAACAAAGGGGGGGTCTGGGAATCTCTCTACCAGCACGAACACAGCCCAATGACCTGTTCTTGGGTGAATAACCCCTGGGAGAGACTCTACCAAGTCTTTAGCTCACTGTCCTTTTCACAGAGAAGAAATTTCCCCGCATATCAGCCTTTGTCCTGCCCAGGGGCAGTCCAGCGCCGAAATGCTAGGCAATTCTCCTCTGAACAAGAGTACCATCAGTAACCCCATACACGTGTTTCAGCCTTGTTGGGCATCATCAGTGAGGTGAAACTGTTGCCTCTCTAAGAACAGTGAGCAAGGGGTCCACGTCTGGATTGCCCTGTTAACTTAGGGTGAAACCCATAGTTAATGTATGCAAACAAAGGGGGGGTCTGGGAATCTCTCTACCAGCACGAACACAGCCCAATGACCTGTTCTTGGGTGAATAACCCCTGGGAGAGACTCTACCAAGTCTTTAGCTCACTGTCCTTTTCACAGAGAAGAAATTTCCCCGCATATCAGCCTTTGTCCTGACAAGGGGCAGTCCAGCGCCGAAATGCTAGGCAATTCTCCTCTGAACAAGAGCACCATCAGTAACCCCATACACGTGTTTCAGCCTTGTTGGGCATCATCAGTGAGGTGAAACTGTTGCCACTCTAAGAACAGTGAGCAAGGGGTCCATGTCTGGATTGCCCTGTTAACTTAGGATGAAACCCAAAGTTAATGTATGCAAACAAAGGGGGGGTCTGGGAATCTCTCTACCAGCACGAACACAGCCCAATGACCTGTTCTTGGGTGAATAACCCCTGGGAGAGACTCTACCAAGTCTTTAGCTCACTGTCCTTTTCACTTAGAAGAAATTTCCCCGCATATCAGCCTTTGTCCTGCCCAGGGGCAGTCCAGCGCCGAAATGCTAGGCAATTCTCCTCTGAACAAGAGTACCATCAGTAACCCCATACATGTGTTTCAGCCTTGTTGGGCATCATCAGTGAGGTGAAACTGTTGCCTCTCTAAGAACAGTGAGCAAGGGGTCCACGTCTGGATTGCCCTGTTAACTTAGGGTGAAACCCAAAGTTAATGTATGCAAACAAAGGGGGGTCTGGGAATCTCTCTATCAGCACGAACACAGCCCAATGACCTGTTCTTGGGTGAATAACCCCTGGGAGAGACTCTACCAAGTCTTTAGCTTACTGTCCTTTTCACAGAGAAGAAATTTCCCCGCATATCAGCCTTTGTCCTGCCCAGGGGCAGTCCAGCGCCGAAATGCTAGGCAATTCTCCTCTGAACAAGAGTACCATCAGTAACCCCATACACGTGTTTCAGCCTTGTTGGGCATCATCAGTGAGGTGAAACTGTTGCCTCTCTAAGAACAGTGAGCAAGGGGTCCACGTCTGGATTGCCCTGTTAACTTAGGGTGAAACCCAAAGTTAATGTATGCAAACAAAGGGGGGTCTGGGAATCTCTCTACCAGCATGAACACAGCCCAATGACCTGTTCTTGGGTGAATAACCCCTGGGAGAGACTCTACCAAGTCTTTAGCTTACTGTCCTTTTCACAGAGAAGAAATTTCCCCGCATATCAGCCTTTGTCCTGCCCAGGGGCAGTCCAGCGCCGAAATGCTAGGCAATTCTCCTCTGAACAAAAGTACCATCAGTAACCCCATACACGTGTTTCAGCCTTGTTGGGCATCATCAGTGAGGTGAAACTGTTGCCTCTCTAAGAACAGTGAGCAAGGGGTCCACGTCTGGATTGCCCTGTTAACTTAGGGTGAAACCCAAAGTTAATGTATGCAAACAAAGGGGGATCTGGGAATCTCTCTACCAGCACGAACACAGCCCAATGACCTGTTCTTGGGTGAATAACCCCTGGGAGAGACTCTACCAAGTCTTTAGCTTACTGTCCTTTTCACAGAGAAGAAATTTCCCCGCATATCAGCCTTTGTCCTGCCCAGGGGCAGTCCAGCGCCGAAATGCTAGGCAATTCTCCTCTGAACAAGAGTACCATCAGTAACCCCATACACGTGTTTCAGCCTTGTTGGGCATCATCAGTGAGGTGAAACTGTTGCCTCTCTAAGAACAGTGAGCAAGGGGTCCACGTCTGGATTGCCCTGTTAACTTAGGGTGAAACCCAAAGTTAATGTATGCAAACAAAGGGGGGTCTGGGAATCTCTCTACCAGCACGAACACAGCCCAATGACCTGTTCTTGGGTGAATAACCCCTGGGAGAGACTCTACCAAGTCTTTAGCTTACTGTCCTTTTCACAGAGAAGAAATTTCCCCGCATATCAGCCTTTGTCCTGCCCAGGGGCAGTCCAGCGCCGAAATGCTAGGCAATTCTCCTCTGAACAAGAGTACCATCAGTAACCCCATACACGTGTTTCAGCCTTGTTGGGCATCATCAGTGAGGTGAAACTGTTGCCTCTCTAAGAACAGTGAGCAAGGGGTCCACGTCTGGATTGCCCTGTTAACTTAGGGTGAAACCCAAAGTTAATGTATGCAAACATACATTGTTCAGAGGAGAATTGCCTAGCATTTCGGCGCTGGACTGCCCCTGGGCAGGACAAAGGCTGATATGCGGGGAAATTTCTTCTCTGTGAAAGGGACAGTGAGCTAAAGACTTGGTAGAGTCTCTCCCAGGGGTTATTCACCCAAGAACAGGTCATTGGGCTGTGTTCGTGCTGGTAGAGAGATTCCCAGACCCCCCTTTGTTTTGTTATAAAATATAGCTTTATTCTTGTTCCATGCTTCCCTTGTTTCCACTCACCACATCGCCTGAATCTGATTGATATACAATGTGGGGTCCTCATCTGCCCTCATGGTGCGGGCCATGGTAGATTTTATGTCAGGTGTGTCTCGGTACGCCACCCTCAAAGCTTTCCAAACATGTACTCAACAGTTGTGAAATGGCACTTTATCATGAACATCACTGTTCATCTGTACCCCTGGATACCCTGCCGTCTTTCATATTTCATCTGCCTGTTCCCCCTGCAGTGTATTGATTAAACTCCTCATGTCCCCTACTGCTAACATGATCCTTGCTGTCTGCTTTTCTATTGTTTTTCCAGCCTGCTCCTGCCATAAGTGAGCGTAGTGCCTTCATTAAGTTGTTCTGATCCGTAGTGACTTCATTAAGTTGTTCTGATGCACGTAGTGTGCTTTCCCTATTACCTTGTACAACAACAGGAACTATAAGGTTCTTCTTCCCCTTTTTTCCGTTTGCTAGGGCCATTCGGCCCTGACACGTTCTAGCATTCAGGCTCCATGGTGTCCATGCCCTCTGTTCTACCACTTGATCTACCCCCTGTTCCTCATCCGTCGTCCACCTCTCTTCAGTGACCTCCAGTTCCCTATCAGTACCTACTGAGCCATAATATACACCATTGGGGCATACAACCCTCTGCGGTGGACTCTCTGGGTCTCTCCCTAAATTCTGGTGTTCCTCACTTGTCATCACCTGGATATCCTTGATGGACCTGATGTCAATCTAAAAAGAATCTCTCCTGCTCTCCATTGCTCTCTGCCTATCACTGCGCTCTGCCGCTCCCTTTCTCCCTGTATCACTTGTGCTAGCTCCTCCTCTGTTTTCTTCAGTGTCATTTCTAATCCTCTCCACGCCCTATTCTCAACTTCCTTAATCAATGTGTGCTGTGTTGTATCATTATGCCCTGCTTGGGCTCGGTGGGGCTAAAAGCACTCAAAGGAGGCGTGGCAGTGGGGGAGGGGATGTGTGTGTGTTTGCAGGGTCTGTTCTCTCCTTCTCTCCTTGCTGTCGTCAGTGGTGTTTTCTAAATCTACAATCATTTTTCATAATTTGAGTATACACTGCCTGCTTTTTTTCCTTTTTTCCTTTATATTTTGATGCCAAATAAGTATACATTTGTTCAAGGACGCTTTATCGTTTGTGCCCTCCTCGGGCCAGGATTTAAACATCATTCCTTTGGTCCCCTGAACCCACTGATGATGATACTTCAAAATGTTTGCCCTGTACCGCGGCAGCGCCATACACATATGATCTAATGGAGGACTCATACTCCTGCTCAAATCCAACCTTATTTTAATCCCTAGGTGTACCTACTACCGGTCCAGCTGCGTTTTACTCCAAAACCCACCAATGCCCCAACAAAACCCCTCCCTCTTCCCACAACCCAAAATCCCCTGGCAGAACAACTTTTACCTGCATACTAACCATAACACAACCCCTGTCCAAACAACTGGGCCACCAACGTCCCACACCAAAACACTTATATATACACAACTATTAACAAAATCATCAAATAAAAAAACAGTTATTTATACAATGGTGAAGAACCTTCTTCTGTCTCCTACGCTCGAGATGATGGAATTCAACCCTCCTCACACCCCCTTCATATAGGTCAGAGGGATACCGGGTCCTTTCTCTACAGTACCATCACCTAAATTACAGTGCTCTCTTTCCTCGTCTAAGAGGATATGTCCAACATCAATTCCTCTCTTTTATTACTACTTTGATGTCATTGTTCCCCACAACACGGGAGATTCACCTCGGTAGCACTCAACAATGTATATAATCTCACCACGTGACATTCTCTCACACTCATACATACCCAAAATACAACTTTTAGCCCTCTTTGGTTTTCCCTTAAGAGTGCACTCATGTTCTAAGCATTCTTTTGAGCTCCTCTGATGTGGTGTCCCCCTCCAATTGTCTGAACAGCTAGGCAAAGAGCCCAGCTTCCGAGGATCAGGCAGGCCTTCTGGCAACACGGTGCCTGCGGACCTCTTCAGAGTGTGCACCTGGACTAGTCACTGAAGACGTGTGCCTAATCCAAGGATGTGCAGCTGGTAAGCTCCCAGACTCGCAGAGTATCTGGAATAACATCAGGGTAACCAAATATGTAGGGTAGGCTAAAAATACAATTGATAAAAATATCTGCAAAGGGGTCAATAATAAGTGCATGGCCTGAAATAAAAACAAAGTTTTATTACATGCAAATACAGCCGGGAGTGTCAGTCAGTCTCGTAGAACTGAAAACTGAAACCACTCTTGGCACGCCCCTTTCAAGTTACATCTTTTATAGCGGAAAAATGCAAATTAACATAAGCAAAGCATATCAAATACAACATATTCCCAGGTTCCCCATTGGCTAACACCTAGACAGAAACCTAAAAATCCCCTACAGTTCCTTATCCCATTGGTCGTGCATGTCTAAATACAACCCCTTCCAAAATAACCTTATTGTGCAGTCAGCAGAAAACACTGTGATGTGATTGACCCACTACATTCAGGTAAATTGCTTCAATAAAGGACTCTCCTTATTGGTGAAGAAGGCAACTTTGCCCAACTCATGACGTGCATACCCCTGAGAAGACCCAATCAGCGAGTGAATGTGAATGAGGGCACCGCGCCTGGTAATACAATAGCTTCATAATGAGAACAGACAATTTGGCACTCTGAATGGTTTCTCTGACTTTTCTTTATTTTATTAGATATGTAACACGCACCACTGACCCGGAGGTTTAAGTGCGCCAAAAAAAAAAACATAACAAAACAAACACAGAAAGGAACAGAACAGACAGACCGAAACAGTCAACAATAGCAGAAAGAAGACCTATTGCAGGGTTAAAAACCTATCTAAACAAGAACTTCTTGAGTTTTTTTCCTGAACAAAGCTGTTGAACCTTCTTCTCTGAGGTCCAAAGGGATTGTATTCCAGGCGGTGTGGTCTCTTCTATTGAGGTCCATAATGATTCTGATCGCATTATTCTGCAGAACTTGAATCTGGCCCATATCAGATTTGGACATGCCAACTAGTAGGCTGCTACAATAGTCAAGCCTAGAACCCATCATAGTTCTGGCTAGTATCTCTCAGCCGACTCTTGAAGAGACCATACTACTAACCTGTGCCTTCATGTTGAGGTTATGATCAAAGTAAACCCCTAGGGTCTTCATACTGTTTTTTGTTTTCATGATGCAGCCATCAATTTCAAACTGGGCATATTTAGTTCCCATTTTACGGGTTTAAGCCTCTGTATCAACTAACATCAGCTCAGTTTTCCTGGTATTCAGGGCGAGGCAATTATTACACATTCACCTCTGGATCAGTCCATATATCCTATTGATGGTAATCTCATGCTCAGAAAAGTTGCCAGAAAGCGTAATTTGTAAAGTCTATCTTATTTTTTTCAAAGAAATTAAGTAAAGGGACAGTGAAAATATGATAAAATACACATTTTCAATTATAAACATTTGGCATCACCTCTTGGGACTCCTGTCTTGGAACACTTAAGGCCTCATTTACAGAATGTTTCCAATGGGATTGCACCATTATAAAACACTTCTGTGAATCAGGCCCTTTGCATCCCTAACACGCCTCCGACCCTATCTCGCTTGAGAACCAGGTGCTTCATAAAAAGCTCAGTCGAGGATGAATTTCTCCTATTTATTTTCTTCATTTAATTAAACACCTGTAGTTGAAATGTACAGGCCATTTTTCAATGGGGGCACTATTACTCCAAAACCTAGCTCGACACCAAGCCCTGTTATCAGATGATGTGTCCTTCACTGCTGCAGAACTAACTTAATCATCAAAACCCGACATTCAGTTCCCAGCTCATGTGAGCTTTGCAGACTTACACAATTAACTGCTATCTGTGCTGGGTGTCTCTCTTCTTCCCTATCCTTCGCTGTCTGATCATTCACTGTGGAAAAGGATGCATGAACTCGAATTAAATGAATAGAGCATAAGGTCCAACGGGCAGCCTAATTCTCTAACTACCAGAAGCTGCAACTTCTAATGGGCCTAATCTAAAATGGCAAAGCCCTTGCTATCATGGCACGCAACCCTCATGTTACTAAAGCACAACACTCACTCTCGCTGCTGAACACTTCAGCTAACTTTTTACCAGCTACCAAAAGCTTTTCTGCATATAAAATAAAACAGTATATTCTGAGATATCCTTAATGCAACCAAAGCACAACATAGGTCACTACCGCTAGCTACAAAACTATTAGACAATGCTCTGGCTTATACCTCTAACTATAATAAGCTCATCGTATAAGGCTCTGTGATGCTCTATAGAAGTGTGTCAAAGCTAACTACAAATAACACACTTACCTCAAGGGAAGCCCAGTCGTGATAATCAAATGGATCCCACTATGGTTACATAGCGTGCATGTGCACAGCTGCTAAGCAACCCTAAAGGCTCAATAATGTATGCACCTGTCATGCCAATTTGGGGTGCACCATACCTACCTCCATCACAAGACGACAGCTTAGCTATACACTTGCGAGACAGGGGTATACAACACTTTAAGGACCTGCACTCGAACGGTCAGTGTATAACCTGGGAAGAGGTTAAGGTCATTATTGGAGACACTCCTTTACAGAAGTTACAGTATCTCAGGCTCCGCTCCACTCTGTCCACAAACTGGGATGGTTTCCCAAGTGAATCACCCCGCATCCGAGCCTGAGATATGCACTTACCCCTGGTACGGCCAAAAAGACGGCCTCGTCACTATAGAAAATAACGCTATCAGTTAGGGAGGTGCAGACACCAGACATTAAAGGGGAATGGGAAAAGGATCTGGGGACCACTTATACAAAAATGTACACTACCACTGAAGGGACATGTCCGAGGTGTGGGAATGATGATGCAGGATTGTTACACATGCTATGGTCATCCAGGACACTAACAGAGTATTTGGAGTATGTGTGCAAGGAATTAGACAAGATGGTAGATCAACCTGTCATAAGGGAACAAGAGGCATGTCTGCTGGGCTTAGTGTACAAGATGAACCTTATCCACCGTAGGCTCCTCAACCTGGGTCTATTGTTGGCAAAGCACGCCATATTACTGGGATGCAAGAGTAAGAAACCACCATCAGTGGAGGACTGGCTGCGTGATATGTCCTGGGCCAATGATAGGGAGGAGGTTTACTCAGCCTGCTACCCTTAACGAATCGTCTGAAAGATATATGGAGGGATTCAGGCACTATTTGTTTAGTAGAAGTGAAGAGGAAATGGGAAATAATGAAATGCCATGATGTTTGAACAAGTGAACCCTTCGAAAGTGTATTGATTGTATGGAATGTACTGTTGCAACACTGTGTACTGTTAAATAAAGTAATAAAAAAAAAATACAAATAACACGTGAGCAGAACTGCCAAACCAAACAACAAAATACTGACACTAAATGATCAGCTGTTTTTGCTAATACAATTTAAACAGCCGCAACCTCTTTCCACTCTTGGGATGTTGCACTTGCATCCCAACATCAGTCAGGTGAGACCTTTTCTGCACTTGATGCATGTCACTGAGGTGTGCACATGCTAGGGGTACATTGCACCAGGGGCTGGCTTCACCATATCTTGCATTTTGGACCTATGACATTGTTAAGATTGGCCCAAATGCACCAATGAGAGAAAAGAAAACTCAGTAACAGAGTAACTCCAAGTGCACAAAAAAAACAGCTTTATTCAGATACAAATATCCGCTGGGAGAGCTTACAAAGGACAATATCAAAATGGCGTTAGGAACAACAAGGTATTAAGCAAGATATAAGTCATAGCTGATGACATAGTTAGTAATCATCATAAAAATGTCTGCTCTCTTAATTGATGGGTTAGTGGAATATAGAACATAGAGTTATCTATAGGTTAACCTTTTACTGTTGTTTCTTCTACAACTAATAACTCTTCCTAAATTCATCCTTTTACAAATTATACATTATAATCCATCATGCCATTGGTTGGCACTCTACTACACTATTCGATAAAAAAGAACATCATTTGATTGGCCAGTTATTTGCTCATATGGAATTGAGCACTTTTATGAGGTGTCAAGTTACATGGTGGGGAAGGATACATGGGTTGACTGCTATGACCTAGTTTAAAGAAGGTGCTCCCTCCTTGTTCCCAGGCTTGAGGCCTATCTGTCAGTTTGTTCATGGCCTTGGCATGTTGTCGCTGTGTTTGGATGTGCCAAGGAAGATGCTGGTGCATATTGGTCCTGGAATAAATGAACATTGTATCAGTCACGTGGTTAAGGACCACCGTTCAGAGTGCAATTTCATCTATTTATTGGATTTTCTGCTATCCTAAAGTGTGTGTGTTTTCCTTTGGCAGCCACTTTGGGTGTTCTGAATTAATGTATTATGGGAACAATTGGCATAGTAGCTACTTGCACCTGGAGTTTAAGGATATGTCTGTTTCTCAGTGCTACCAAGTGCAACTGATTAACTTAATGATGACATGATGTGTGCCCTGGGAAACATTATCTGGTGATGTATAAGCTTCTAAGGAGAACTCTTGGTACACTGACCTTATTGCTTAGGCTTACTGTCGGAGTCTCATGAGGCCCAGAATTTTGTGTTAAGCAATTTTATGTCTGGATGGAGAATTTCAGCATTGGACCTTGCAGGGCTTGGGCTAAGTAATGGCAGTACTTCCGTCTTTCTCTGCCGTGTCTTTTGCATGCCACTATTCATTATTACCTCCCTGTGTATGCGGCAACCTCTCCCTGCCTGCACATCTCTATATTATTTGTATAAACCTGTCTGGGTATTCTGCAACCTATCCTACTTTTGTGAATGCAAACTAGTTATTGTCCTGATTGTGTCGCACAACCTATTATATTCTTCATGGCGGCTGCACGACCATTGGTGGTTTACTGAACGTTTCTCAGCTTGCAGTGTGTGTGGAATGTGAATGTACCTATGCACACATGCAAGGATGCCGTGCAGGACGCAGCAGAGACACTTTGATTGTGTGGGCTGCAATATAACCTCCACAATGCCAATGCCATGCTGGAATGATCCTGTGGACAGAAAGTGTAAGGCTGATAGCACTTTGACCAGAGGTGGCATAGCCTGTGAGAACATGGTGGGTGATAAGAGGTCATTCTCCCACTCCCTGGCAAGATCTAGGATGACATGGGTAGGGCAGCAGTATCTTCCATGCACCTCCTCTGGATTCTTGGATGGAATATTCTTGGCCACATCCTCCTCGTCCTCCTTCCATGTAATAGCATCAGTGCTAGCAATGCAGGATTCAGAATTGTGGCTATCTAGGTTCATTGGGGTTGTTTGCGCTTTTATACATGAGCTTTCATTGAACTTTGTGCTTTGTGACGTGTAGCGTGTGGCAGTAAGATCACAAGATGTGTGTTCTCATTTGGACTCCAAGAAATTGTGCAATAGCTTGTGAAAAGGGTTTCCTAAGTGCTTGTTGGGGCGTGTTTGTTGTTTGCAGGGTACCTCTCCTCCCATGCCCATGTTCTTCCTCATTTTCCTCCTTGAAGGATATGATATGATATCATAGTTTATTTATATTGCGCCCATACACAATGTGTTTCAAAGCGCTTCAAAGCAAGGGAGGGAACAAGAGAAAATACAATGACTTTCTTACAGGCCATGAACAGTAAGAATGTGAAATTAACTATCATACTCAGCCTGATGACATTTCAGATAGTGCAAGAGCTAAGACATAGATAAGGAAGGGAGGGGGGAGTGGGAAGGAAATGGAAACAGACAGGTGACTACTGTACTAGGCCTGACGACATTTCTGGGGACATGGGGATTTTGCATGTGCCGCCCCCTATTTAGTTCTCTGTGCTGGCCCTTTCCCAGCCTTGCGCTCTGTCTTGAACCAATCTCTCCTGCACAGCGCAAGGTGAGACGGGCCAGCGCAAAGTCCGATCTGCCAAATGGTAATTGGGTTTTTGCGTGGCGCAAAGTGCACTTTTGCAAAAACATGTTTATAAATGATGCCCTTTGTCTTCCTGGTTCCTGTTCTTTGGAAGTTTGTTTTCACCTTGTTCTGGACTTAACTGTGGTACAGTATCCGCCAATGATAGTTTCCCCTTTGAGTGATTTGCTGTGCCTGCTCAGGACAGGCAAGACACTTTCCGACACTTTTCATTGAATATTGTGCACGGTTCAAAGTGACTTTGCACTGCCCACACAAACACTGATTCATGGAAATGTGAAACGTGTATTTTTGCAGTACACAATGACTGCACTGACTTTGCATGGCAAAAAATACAGCTCCATGAATCAGGGTTTGTGTCGGCAGTGCAAAGTCACTTTTCAGCAGTGCAAAGCCATTTTGAACCGTTCAATAAATTCCATGAATCGGGCCCTAAGTCTCAAATGTTTGTGGGGGTTGTAACTTGTAGCGCTTGAATTGGTCGCATTGCAATCAAAAGGCGGCACTGCAGGCACACTGCGTTCATACATGGAGTAGTCTCTATGTACATGTGTAAGCTAACCCATTTCGGCAGCCCCAGCGTTACACCAGCCAAAAGCACATTGAACCTAATTTGTAAAGCATATGTGGAAACTGCACCTCTGACGTGTGAGGTTTTCTGGATTTTATTGTTTATACATTTATTTTGTAACCATTCTGTATCCTATGTACAGCACTTTGGTTTAAGGCGCTTGATAAAATACAAATAAAATAGAAACACAAATAGTCTATTTAAGCAATAGAACCCTCGCAGCGGGGGCATTACCGACTCAGGTAATGCCCCGGGGCCCATAGGTAAGGACCCGAGCGAATGGCCCGGGGGCATTACCTGAGTCGGTAATGCCCCCGCCGCGAGGGTTCTATTGCTATTAGTATCCCGGCCCACAAAATTTGCGTGACCGGGGTACTAAAAGCAATTTTTTTCTGTCCCGAAACGCTGCAGCGTTTCGGGAAAGAAAAAAAAATGACCAAGAAAATGGCCGCCGCCGTTTAAAGTGAAAACGGAGTCCGTTTTCCCTTTCCATGGCAGCCATCGGGAGCGGACGCGCTGGGAACACAAGTGTTCCCAACGCGTCCGCTCCCGTAAAAGGATTAAAAAAAAGGTAAGTGGGGTTGGGAGAGTGGGAGTGGGACGGGGGAAAAAGAAAAAAAAAAAAGTACCTGTGTCCCCGGCAGGGGACGAGGGAAGCCCCCAGCCGTGTGGAGGCGCAGAGCGGGGATGGCCCTGCTCCGAGTCTCCACACGGCTGGAGGCTTTCCTCGTCCCCCGCTGGGGACGCAGGATCAAGAAGGTAAGTTGGGGGGGGCGGGTGGGAGGGAAGAGAGGGAAGGGAAGGGAAAAATAAAAAAAATAAAAAGACTTACCCAAGTCTCCGGCAGGGGGCGAAGGCAGCCTCTCCGCCGCAGCGGGGAGGCTTGGAGCAGGGATGGCCCGCTTCGAGCCTCCTCATTGGCTGAGGGGCTGCCACGCCCCCCGCCGGGGACAAAGGCCATGGAATGCTGACAGAGGGATTCCCGGCCGTGTAGGGACCTGGCGAGAGCCAATCAGAATGCTTGTTGCATTCTGATTGTCTCTCGCCAGGGTACTAATTTGGAAAAAAAGATGCACACCACAATTCAAACACAAATGAAAGGTCATGTACACAAAGAAATGTAGCCACTAGAAATATGGCACATGCACAGATGAGCCACACACTACAAAAAAGACAGATGAAAAATTCAACTACAACACAATGACACCGTCATTACCCCTTAACAACACACAGCACTTGCATACATCACAAAGAACAGGTTACAAGTGCACATCACAAAGAAAATGCGGGGTGAAAATGAACAAGAAAGAAAAAGGTAGCATGTGCATTTGTTAGGGAGAACACTCACAAGATGAGCTGCCCCTCAGACTTAAACAAAAAAATACCAGACTGTAACTTGAACTACAATTCTGAGAAAACACAGCCACAGAACGGTGAACTCACAGCACCACACCTGCCATAAAAGCCCACCTGAATACATCAAACCTACAGGAGACAACACTCAATTTCCAGCACCGCTTGGGCCATGATCTCCATTTCCCGCACAGTCTGGGCCATGATCTCCACGTTCTGCACAGCCTAGGCCATGATCTCCATTCCCACCACTGCCTGGACCATGATGTCCATTTCCAGGACAGCATGGGCCATAATGTCCATTTTCCACACAGCCTGGTCCATGATCTCCATTTCTGCATAGCCTGGGCCATGAGCTCCATTTCCACCACTGCCTGGGCCATGATTTCCATTTCCAGGACAGCCTCGGCCATAATCTCAATTTTCTGCACATCCTGGGCAATGATCTCCATTTTCTGCAGAGCCTGGACCATGATCCCCATTTTCAGCACAGTGTGGGCCATGATCTCTATTTTCTGCAGAACTTGGGCCATGATCTCTATTTTCTGCAGAACTTGGGCCATGATCTCTATTTTCTGCAGAACTTGGGCCATGATCTCCATTTTCTACACAGCCTGGGCCATGATCTTCATTTTATGTACAGCCTGCGCCACGATCTCCATTTTCAGTACAACCTGGGCCGTGATCTTAATTGTCCGCACAGCATGGGCCAGGATCTCCATTTTCAGCAGAGCCTGGGCCATGATCTTCTTTTTCTGCACAGCCTGGTCCGTGATCTCCATTTTCTTCACAGCCTGGGCCATGATCTCCATTTTTAGCACAGCCTGGTCTATGATCTCCATTTTCTGCACAGCATGGGACATGATCTCCATTTTCTGCACAGCCTGGGCCATGATCTCCATTTTCAGCACAGCCATGGCCATGATCTCCTTTTTCTGCGCAGCATGGGCCATGATCTATGATCTCCTTTTTCTGCACAGCGTGGGCCATGATCTATGATCTCCCTTTTCAGCACAGTCTGGGCCATGATCTTCATTTTCAGCACAGCCTGGGCCATGATCTTCATTTCCAGCACAGCCATGGCCATGATCTCCTTTTTCTGCACAACATGGGCCATGATCTCCATTTTCTGCACAGCATGGGCAATGATCTCCATTTTCTGCACAGCATGGGCCATGATCTCCATTTTCAGTACAAACCCCCCCAAACACCACGACCACCCTCACTCCATCATCTTAAGACTGTACCGGTTCACTTACTGGTTGAGGCAAGCCATCTCCTCATAAGTGCTCCCTAGGCAACTCAAATAAGAAGAAGTCACAGTGTAAAAGAGTGGGAAAGACGTGACACAGGAAAATGAGACTGAGTCAAGTGCACATAATAGTGACATGTGCACTAAACCTGGGTACAATTCCACAAATTCAATCATATGTGTGTTGTTTTAGGCAGAACTGTATTTAGCCTGGAAAATATGTAAACCAGTCTACGCGTAGTTCATTCTCAGTACAACTATATTTTGTGAACTCGTGATAAAAATTTCATGCATCCTATTTTTGTGTAATGTGTGGCCGCAAGAATAGTTGGTGGGAGTTTAGCAGCAGAAGATGTGTTGCAGTCAAGAAGATCCCTATGCGTACACACTGTGCACATTCTTACATCTGAGTAAACAATAGACAGCATTGTTGTGATATGTGGACACAAAACATCCGAGTTCTAATCATAGCTTTTACAGTAAATTGTGTGGTCTTGGGCAAATCAATTCACCTCCCAGTGCCTCAGTTCTCATATCTGCCTACTCTGGAAATTAGGTAAATACCAGTATTAATGGAATTATTTCAACATTTTCACTTGTTTTATTTATTTAAAATGCATTTGGTTACATTGCAATCTTTTCACACTACAACAATAAAGTAACAATCAGTCAAGTACAAATAAATAACACTACACCATGTAAAAACTAAGAGGCTGTCCTGATAGGCTCAATCTTCGAATTAATATTCATTAAATGTCTATTAAAATTAGTGCATAACTTTAAAATTAGTATTAGAGCATGATAGGAATTGTGCATTAAAAGATATTTCATTTCATATGATGGTTTCACAACATTTCAGGGACTGCCGACAATCTATTGGCAGCTATTTTCCACACGTACAAGGCCAATGGCGAAATGGCCAATGACTAGGCCCCAATAACATTGCTCCAGCACAAGTCCAAGCTTTCTCTGGTATCTTGGCCAGATTATATCCGAGTCAAGAATCTGGAATTTGGGACACCCCGATCACACGCATATAACTTCTGACCCTTAAATGTAGGTTCTTAAACCACTCACTCCTGGCAAATCTGCGGGCGTGTTGGACCGAGTGACCCAACAGTGTGCCCCCCCAACCCTCCAGTTCATATTGTATTCTTTCCCCGAATGTACAGGCCGCCAGTTACCAGATTGTGATTATGGAAGGCAGGCCAAGTTCAAGCCTAACCGCCGGTACCGGGATGCAAGGGGGTAGGTTCAGCAATGACTAGAGAATCTTCCCCTCTAGCCTGCTGAGAGGGGCCACCAACCTCAACGTAAAAACCTCTAGGGCTTACATCATGGTAGGAACAATTGATGTCTTGTATACCAAAATCTTAGCTTCAATACATCTTCCCCACTGAGAATCAATAATTGTTTCAGGGTAAGACACATATGGCTAACCTTATGAGTAATATCTTCAACCAAATCAGCACCAGAGAGATCTGGCGTAATGGAGTTGCCTAGAAATCTATTTTCCTTAGTTCTTTCTAGCTCTACCCCCCGCCCCAACCACCAATTGTGTGAGCTCTTAACATGGACCCCTACAAAAGACCATGATCTTGGACTTATTGGTAGTTGGTCTGAGGCCCAGGTTATTCGCAAACACATATAGTCCCTGCAGTGAGGGCTGTAGGGCTATTTTGGTGCGATCTAGTATAACTACATCATCTGCAGATTACATGTATGGAAGCGCCTCTCCCCCGTCCTGTGTAGGAGAATTGAACACCTCACTTAGCCTCTGAGAGAGCTGGGAAATATACAGGTTAAAAAGCAGGGAGGCTAATAAGCACCCCTGTTTTAATCCTTTCTTGGTGGGAATGGGTGCTGATAATTCCCCATTCTGGGAGAGTCTAATTCTGGCCTCTGTCTCACTATAGAATAAAGCAGGGATGGATCTATTTGCCAGTTTTCCAGCATATCCCATTATTTCGATCTTTCGGCGCTGCCAAAAGCAGCTGAGAAATCTACAAAGCAGAAATAGAGAGGCGTGCCTCAGTTACATTGAGTATCTGACATTAGTGTCAGGAGGGTCCAAAACAAATGGGATGTAGCACAACCCTTCCGAAAGCCTGTTTGGGGGTAGCTTTATTGGCTCTTTTCTACCACCCATGCAGTAAGCAATTCTAATAAAAGGTTGGCAAATATTTTAGAGCGGCAATCCATCATAGCCAACAATCTATAGTTGGCTGTCAGGTCGTGTGGCCTCCTTTTGTGAACAGGGATTACAAGTGTGGTTTTCCAAGTGCTAGGGATGATTCCTGTTTCACAAATATATGTAAACGATTGTTGTAGGATGTGGGCCTACAATTACATATCTGCCTTCAATTCCAGATTTGAGAAGGCATCAGGGCCTACCGCACTTGAGGCCTTGGTTTTGGGAATACAGGCCCCTAGATCAGCCTCCTTAGTGTGCAAGCTCACTAATGTGTTTGCCATGGGTTTAGCTGGTTACCAGACATTTGGTCGAAAAAAAAAAGGTTGACAGGACAAATAGTCAAAACCATTTAGTCGAAAGACAAATGGTCGAATTTTTTTTTTGTATTTTCACTTTTTTTTTTTTTTGGGGGGGGTCCTTTTTTTTTCTAAAAAACCCTTTTTTTCCCCTAAACGAAAACCTAAAAAATGTATATATAAATAAAATAAAAAATTAGACCATTTGGTTTTCGACCAAATTCCGTTGACCATTTGTCTTTCGACCAAATGTCTTTCGACAAAATGTCTGGACACCGGTTTAGCTTCCCTTTACCAATTTTGTCGACCTACGAAGGCCATTTCAATGAACTCAACACACTTGTCCTCAGTTACCCCCGCCAACTTTTTAGGGTCAGCAGGATTCATCTCTAAACCCCTCGGCCAGTGCCAGAATTTCCTGGAAGCGTTTATCCTTATTAGCCTATTTAGGACTCTCCAGCCCATGTCATTTTGTGAGAAGTATGGTTCCTGAGCCAGTTCTTATACTGTTGTGTGATCCTATTTGACCTAAAACATTTGACCTGATCACATTTGATTGAATTTATTTGACCTTTTGTTCGGTCTAAAAAGTGGGTGGAGCTCCCCCGCAACCCTCCCCACCTCTTCCCCTCAACCGAATATATACCCTTACCCACACCTATACATATTTTCAATTAAATTTGACTGAAAGAAAGGTCAAAGAAATGTGATCAAATGTTTTAGGTTAAATGTTTTTAGGTCAATTATGCTAATACCTGGCCCTTAGTCTAACTGGCACTTTTCCCTTTTCGTCATCCAGTAGGGTGCAGTTTCAAATTATTTTTCGTGTGGCTGCATTAAGCTCGCACTTTTTTTTGGTAATAGCATTGTCAAAGCGACAAGTCCCACTCCGGGGGCTATTCTGTTTAGTAACATATCTACGTTCAAATGGGTCAGAGAGGGAATACGGGAAACTTAGTTCTTTATCATACCATGGCGGCAGATCGCTGTCAGCAAGGCCACTGTTTCTCAAAGAGAAATTCAGCTGTTCGATCCTTATCGTTGTCCCACGGAGTCTATTTCCCCTCGGGTTGGAACTCAGTGTCTCTCTACTGATGTCCTGGGTTCTGCCAAAGTTCATTTAAAGCATCACGTGATTGCTTGCCTCGGTATTTCTCAACTCGAACACAGGGTTATACCCAATCAGACGATCATGTGTAAATATAAAATCAATTCTGCTACTGCAGTGACCATTTGACAAGGCTATCTTGCTTATCCTTTCTCACTGACTTAATGGGGAGAGTTCAATCTCAGCCAGGGCTCCCAAACACTCACTAGCCTTCGCCGTCTGCCCCCCCTTTTCTATCCATCCCCACCCCCACCTCAAGTTCACACCACAGTGGTATCTATTATTTCTGCTGCCACGGGGGGGGGGACCTGGAGCAAAACTCTGTAAGGTTGGTGGTTACTCTGGCCCCAATACATTACACACCCTTGGGTCGGCCTTTCAAGGGCACCCCCTCCAGCCAGAAGATTCAAGAATAACCATCTAGGTCAAACGTGTCACACAGCTAGGTCTCCTGCAGGCAAAAACACATGGCTCAGGAGGATTGCTCAGTGGCAACGTGCTCACCTTGGAAGCAAGACGACACGGAGCAACACAGGGTCTGTGCTGGGAAACCTCTGGGTATTAAGTGCGTTATAAATAATATCATGGCACTCATCATTATTTTCAGAATTTTAGAATTTAGTAGGAATGAGCTGTGGCCCCTAGAATTCCCCGAAAGATCATTAGGAACTACTGTTACCCCCTGTCACTGTAATGCCTGAGGGATCTCAACCCATCTTCCACTCTGCCTCAAATGCTCCGGGGCAGGCTTCCTTACCCAGGATCCCCTCAGGGTTTCCTTGGGTTGGACCTGGCGGGCAGAAAGGCACCCGCGAGCACAGCATGTCAGATGCACGGCACCGTTATAAAATGGCCTCCCCTATAGGGCCGAATGGGAATGGGGAGCATCTCTTTTCCGGTGCCTGAGTATGGCCAATTACCGGTTCTGGCAGGGCCGCAATGACCTGGAAATTGCCTATTCACGGGTGCCGGAAATAAAATGACTCTGGCGGCAGCCGTGCCTGTATTACAGGCACTGCTACCCCGATGTCATAATGAGGCCCAATTTCTGTTTCTTGTAACTCAATTCAATAATGCTTTATTGGTATAGCTCAACGCGTTTCCAGGTGTTGCCAAAATTTTGCAGACTCTGGTAACTTTGATTCTAATTAATTGTCTGAAATGATCCCAATTATATTTAGTCACATTCTATTGTATTGTATCGTATTGTCTTTAAAGTATTTTAAAAAATAAATAAAAGTACCTTTTAGACAAGGCTTAAAAACTCTACGTGACCAGGGGCTGGGGGGATATTCCTCCTAGAGTTTAATGGCCGCTCAGTCGACCTGTATTCCTCTTTCCGGAGCACAGCTCTAGAAAATATTGCAAAAGTACATTATATTAGATGAGATGCATGAATCTTAAAATACTAATTTATTTGTGGAATGCAGTGCAATTCTTAAAAATTGAGGCGTTTTTAAAAATGTTTGTGTCTTCTCATTATTGACAAGGGTTTTGAGAAATACGATTTTCAGAAATATTAGGAAAATCAGGCACCTACTTCCATTCAACACTGTCAATCATCTCTTAACCACTCCTCTCTTCTCTAACCTGAACTGCTGTGCCAGCATCCTCTTTGCTCTACCCAACTATGCTTTATGTCCTCTCAACAAGATCACTAACTTTGCTACGAGGACTCTCTTTGAACTCCCTCACTTCACAACTATTTCCTTGTACCGTCACTAGGCTGGATAGCTGACACTGCAAAATAGGAGCAGATTTAAATGTCTATTCCTGGTTCACAAATCCATCCACTGTCAGGCACTACTCTGGCTATCCTCCTCTAACCAACTCCACATGCCTTCTTGTAATCTCCGCTCTGCCTCCTCGACTACTGTTGTGGCTTTTCGCCCTCCATATGCATCATCTCGCTTCTGCTCTGGAATTCACTTCTGCCAGACGTCTGAGAAACAGTCCAAATGGATTTGTTCAAAACCAAACTAAAAGTCCACCTCCTTACCTCTGAGTTTCCGTCTTAATCTGCCTCCTAGCCTTCATTTTTCAACCGCCTCTAACCCACCTCTGTCCTTCACTTTCTGTCTCCACTCAAGCAGTTCATTCATCACGGTCACATCCTGAGCACACCTACCTGCACTTAAAAATGTCTAATGTTGGTGGTTCTTAATCTATGTATGTCCACTTATGTATTGACCCTGTTGACTGTTCCATTTACTCCCCTCCACAACCTCGTCATAATGTCCTTCAAACTCACCCCATTGTAAAACGCTCACTGCTTCCCGTCAAAACTGATTTCTTGTCTATAGTTCATTCTTTTGTGATCAGAAGAGCATTGTTCCTTCCTGTATATACATAAATAATAAAAATAAACAAACACTGTGCAAGTTTGCAGCCCCTAGACCCAGCGCAGAACCATTCTTCTGAACTAGTGGTGAATAGGTGGTTTTGGAGGAGGACTCATGAGTGGGAGAAGAGGTGAGGCCATCAGATGTGGCCACAGCAGTGACAAACACAGAGGCTGTGGTAGGATGGTTTTATGTGGACAACCCCATATAGGCTTTGGAGGAGCAGGCAGGTGTGTCACTTAGGTGGGAAGTGGGGGTGCCTGTAGCAAGCACCCTGGAGATGGGGTTTGGGATCTGGTCTAACTGGATTGGGGCATAGAGGAGGAAGTTGTCTCCACCAAGAAGGGCGAGGATGCTGATGCAGATGAGGGGAAGGGCTGTCAAGAGGAGGCTGGGGGGTGAACCAGCTTGCAGGATTACTGTGTCAGGAGGCTTACCTACCTGAACGGAAGGCAGAGGAACAGGTGCAGAAATAGGTGATGGGGAAGGAGCCTCTTCCAGCCATGACAGAGGGGGAAACCTAGAAAGAGTGCCAGGGTGCAGTGAAGTCAACTGCGTACACATCCCACAGTGTCCTGGGCGTGGCGTAATTTTGCCCTAACACCAGAGAAGACCATCAGTGGAGAGATGCCTGTGGAATCTTTCATGGTGGAGGGATGTTGGAAGTAGGGGTGGAAGGGAAGAGGCAATTCACATGCGCCCTAGGGATGACATTGATGAGGAGGGACAAGTATCAGGGGCACATAAGGGTGTAACCGGCACATGTTTCCTCAGAGGTTAGTGACCATGCAGCCCCACCACCCCTTCAAGAGGTGGTAAGAAGGGTCCTAGCACATTCCAAGGCCTGGGTGCTGCATGAAAGTGACATGAAAGTGACATCTGGAATGCCATGACCAAACCCAAGGCAGGAGGAACTGACATGGTGAATCACACACTCGCTATAGTGGCAGAAGAACTTTATGAATCTCCGAGAGAGTGTTTTGGACATTAGTGCAGGGCTGTGTAATGTGAAAAACCTGTGAACCTAAGGGTTGGCCATACCGTGGGAGAAATTATGACCCTTAGTGGGTAGCTGAGGCCTGTGAAAAACTAGAGAACATTAAAGATGGCAGCACATTGTGGGAGCTCCTGGGAACCTTAGTTGGTGGCTGTGCCATGTGAAAAAACAGAGAACCTTAAAGAATGGTTCCATCCTGCGAAAGCAAAAGGAACCTAAAGGGTGGATGCACCCTGTGGGCGAACATGAACACATTTGACAAGTGTGGGAACAGGATTCAAAAACATGATTTGCAGTATGCTTACTGCAATGGAATGGGCACAGCAACAACTGGTGAGGACCTCCCAGTTAAAGACGCTAGTTTAGCTATATGTTTCCCAACCTTAACCACCAAGAGACAGAGACAACCCACTCCACTTTTCAGTGTCTGACATGTCATGGGTAAAAAATCATCATCAACATCCAGGTTGGTGTGTTGGCTATGGATAGATGTCATTCCATAGTTATCCACCCTGAAATTCTCATTCATATTTTTAAATATCACTTGTTCAACATACACCTCAAGGCTGGTCCTGTGTTTGGAGACAATAGACAGAGCTTCAGTAAAAGCTCCCTTGCACAGCACACTGCAGGGGAGTAGCTTAGTGGTTCTTCAGCAGCTTGCCCAAGGGCCACCAGCTTGATGAACAGCTTGCTATCTCAATAATGTCATGAATCATCATATCTTCCCAAGGTTGTTCAGTGGAAAAGCATCAAGCATCTTTGTGTCTGACGGCCCCTGCATGTAACTGTTGATGAGCCCTCTGTCTTCACAGTATCTGCGTAACTGAGGCGGGTCTACCACATAGTTTCCCCTGAGTAGGCTGTGTCCGCACTGCTCACAAAGCTTTATATTGGCGTCAGTGATGTAATTCTGGTTGATGCCAACATCATCTTTGCGCTTGGCATGCACAGTGAAGTTGACAATAAATGGGCAGGTTGGGGTTCTTCCTGCTGCCTGTGTTTTTTGTCAATTGATGTTCAAGCGCTGCAAAGCATCCTTGCACATTTGCACAATTCCTCCTTTTCCTGATTCTTCAAGACCTCTTTCCCTGCAACATGTGAATGAATGACACAATGCCTAGTTAAATGATTTGTCTTGTCGTCCCTCTGTCTTCCCTCCCTTGTCATGTCACGCCTAGAAACACCTGGGTACAGGCACATTATAAATGACATATCATATCATATCTGTTTCCCATGTATACAGGCAGGGCAAGTATTTATTAATACTAAAGCATGCAGCATTATTCTCCTCTTCCACCTCATTATCGATGTGGTCCAACACCAATGCCTGTTCCCATCTGGGCCTGATGTCGCATAATTTTTGCCTTGATCATCATCCATTTGGTCATCATCTGTTGCAGTGTATGGTGGCAGCAGAGAAGGAGACCTCCCGCTGTTGAAGTACTCCATCTGTTGATCTTTCCCGATGTTCACTAAATAAGATCTGCACACCTCCTCCTACTGCCCCTGAGATGCGGGAGGAAGGGAACATGCAAAATCCACCGAAAATCTCAGTGGATGTACATTGTACTGTGGCAGTATGTGTGCGTTTTCCTGCTGTAGGATTGAAAAGACCATGAACAGCATGTTGCCCCCTGCTTTTCACTTATTTGGGTGTTCACTTGTTGTTCCAAGCGAAATCAGGCAAGTCTGACACTCCCCAAGCTTCAATCAGGGATTCTCCACTCCTCCCGCTCCTCTTCCAGGGTGTCACCCAATGGCACGTGTGTCATCCTCTTGGTTCAGGAGATGGACACTTGTGCATCACCCACCGCTTCATGAATCTCTGCTGCTCCATACCAGCTAAAACTGGCAAGTGTGACTCTCCTTTAAGCTACCCTCAAGGTTTGGTGGCTTCCTGCACTGCTCCGAAGTGTCACCCGGTGGTACGTGTCTCACCCGCTTGCTTCAAGAGACGGGCGCTGGTTGATGTGTCACCTGCGCCCCATGATCTCTGGAAAAGGCACTTTTAGTCTTCATCTACTCCATTTCAGTGAAAGTCTCACAAAGTGCTGCAATATCAAAATCAACCCTAAATTTCTCTCTAGCTGGGCCCAAGTCATTCACTGCCTCTCCCTACACTTCTTCCTAAAACCAGCCTAAATATCCCTAAACGTTCTTAAATATCCTAGGCCTGCCTCCATCAATGACCTCCTGCCTCTCTGAAAACTGCCTCCAACTGCATGGAAGCTGCGGCCAGATGTCCCCCTTTAAGCCATATGGATGAACTTCAGATGAACATTTCCAAATGTTTGTCAGAGGTTCATCTTTGATGAATCACCCACTGACCTGCTGATTTGGGTTTGTTGCAGGAAAGACATCTAGACCTACTCACCAGCAGTGCAACAACCTGAAATTGCAACTGAACCCATCACTCTGAAATCTGAATCTGCACTTGACATCTGCAGCCCTGTTAAAATCCTGATGCCCACCACCACCAACCATGCCAATGCCCAGGTCGTAAATGCCTATCCGGTGTGCAGGCATGACAGAAAGGAAAACTACCTCGTATCTAAGGTCCTGAGCACTACTGAATTCAGGAACAAAACTACTGATAAATGCTGAATGAGAGTGGAATATGTGTTGCTAAGAAGAAAAGTGATACATCCACCAAAAACATGCAACTTGTAGATAAATGGAATGCATGCATGCCAGACAAAGTATTATAAAGGAGTACCTCTTCTGGGGATACAGTAATGACATAAAAGGTGAAAAGTGTTGGCACTCTGCAAATGACACCCTAAACATAGGAAAACCCAGTACAACAACAAAACCATGGTCAACAGAGTCTTCTAAACCTTGTATAGGTCATGAATACCTTGGAACAGAAACATTGGGCCTCATTAGGACCCTGACGCTAAGTGTTTAACGGTGCCGTAAAAGGCTGCGGCGCCGTTAAACACTTAGCGCCTTACTACGAGGTCCCTTTGTGGGACCCGACCTGAACGGCTGGTCTAGACCAGCCATTAAAGTAGGGACCCGCAAAGGGACCTTGGTGCTAAGTACGGTAGCGCAATTTGCGGTACCGTACTTAGCGCCTTCCCCATTCCCATAGAGCCCTAGGGGGCGTAAATGGGAATGGGGAAGGGACATGGTTCAATGGGGAATTACCGCCCCGCCAACCTTGGAATGGGGTGGTAATTCCCCATTGAACCATTACAACACCGTTACAACACCGGCACCAACCATGGTGCTAATAGTGCCATGGTTTAGCGCCAGTGTTGTAATGAGGGTCATTGCCTATGACCAAGACAACAATGCAACTTCCTTCAGTTGCCAAAGGAAGCCTTAGGGTTTCCTGAATCAATGTGGAAGGACTGTATAATTACATTAGGATAAAAACAGGTCTGAATTATGTGGCATCTAAATTACTTCCGGAAAAGGATAAACAGCTACATGAAGAGCGGAGATGTGGCATCGCTGCTGTGGGATGTTTTTACCCAGGCATCCAAGCCCTGCTACAAATGGCAATGCTGATTGCCAAAAGCAACCCAGAGCTGTTGGGAATTCATTTTCTTAATGTCAAGAATTTTCTAAAATCATGGGCACAAGACCACTCAAAGATTCAACCTTCTTGTGGGGGGTTCCACATCACCACTCTACTGTAAGGATGCCCATCAAAACAATAGCAAAATTCTCCTGTTAAATTCAAGACAACTCCCAAAAATGGGTGCAGTACCGGCTTTGGACATAAGCCGGCGCTAGCGGTCTAAACTCTGACAGGAGTGAAGCCTGGCTTAAAGAGAGTGAATTCTGCCTGGCAACAACCCCTGACAGGAGTTGAAACTTGATCAAACTGCATTCCCAGGCCTGGCTGCATCCTGCTTCCCCACCAAAAGGAGATGACACCTCTCTGATTAGATTAGGGGAGGGGCACCTGCAGCGGGCAGAGACACAGAACAATGCACTGTCCTGGGCTCAGGCAAATTTTATATTGGGGGGGTCATAAAATAGCTTCCTCTTGGGGGAAGTGGGAGGAGAAGTGCCTCTGGGAGCCACCTGAGCTGGAGGCGGGGACAGACAGAAGCTTCCCCATGTGCTTTGGAACCTAAACCACACCCATTAGGGCCAGAGCATAATTAAAAAAAGATGGATAATTCATAGTACGGACTTGTCAGATTTATATAAATAATATCATTATTCTGGTGATTTTTCTGTGCACGTTTTAAGAGGTGTTAGGACCTTGTGGTGTATTCTGGGGGGTTGCTAGCGGAAAATAGGGTCTTACTCCAAATGTCTGCATGTTAAAAATCTGACACTTCATCAATTAATGTCCATACTTCTTGCGCACATTTGTGTAATTTTTGGTAAATGTCCGATATTGGTAAACCGACCAAAAAGCGCAAAATGTTGTCATTTCTGAATCCCAGCTCGCAGGAACATGGGGCTTGAACAGAGACCTGTCTTAATTCATCTGTAATATGTACATGTAATGTCAACCACTTGTGTATCTGGGAAATATGTATTTGAATCAAATATAGATTTGTGGGCAAATTGACAAGGGGTGGATCCTCTGACCATAAACCTACCTCATCAATCTGACTCACAACTCAGTTCCCCCAATCAAGGAAAAGAGGAGAACTGGGCCAATGATAAGTTGAGAGGGTTGGGCATGCAGAATGAGCCGACCCACCACTTCCAAAAAACATAAAAAGAGACTGCTGGGACAGGTAGAGACATTCATTTTCCATTTCTGCTGAGCATTTTGACGGCCGACATCCCATCCAGACAGAGAACTTTGAACCTAGAAGGCCCACTGCAAGCAAAAGTATTCTCAGCAGGCCTTCAGAATCCAGCAAACCTAACCAAACTATTCAACAGCCGGGCGAGCTGTTTGAATTATTTGCCAAGAACTTTTGCCGGAACCGCAGACCAGACCCAGACCGCTGTGAGCAGAACTAGAGATTTGGATCGCTGTGAGCAGAACCGGTGCCTGATTGACCCACCGAGCAGAGAGAACCACCGCTGGACGTGTTGACCAGATCCATGACGAGGCCTATTTCAAATTTATATTGTGAGTACCTAGCAGAACTGTGCACAACCAATCTCTTAGTTAAAATAATCTAATTCAAACTATTTTAGCCTATTAGAACTGCCTCCTAGAATCATGTCATTCTGTCATCTTTAAAACTGAGAACTGTCATCTGTCATTCTGAGCTTTAAAATTTCAAATCCGAAAAACTACCTTTTTTAAATCGACCGTATCTCCGGAACCGTTTGTGCGAGTTTTAACTGTCATCTTAAAGCTAAAATTCTATGCTTTCCAATGAGCGTAGAACCGACTTCCTACTCCTTATAGTGCCTCCGTAATTGCGCTCGACGCACGCAACTAAATTTGCCATGATTTCACATTTTGCTCAATTTCAGCCACGTGTACAAATATTTCTCCTTGCTATGCTTGCTGAAATTCGTGTGCAAATTGACAATCATTCATAGAGCATTGCTAAAGTGATCCTGAACTGATTCAAAGTATCTATCAACTAACCTGAACGCCCTATGGGAAATTAAAAGCCTTTTTAGTGTATTTTTCACTTAATTGCAACCACATCACAGTATCTTGCCTGTGTTTTAAAATCATACCTGTTTTTCTCTGAGCTTGCTAGGGGGGAACTGCATTTCGTAGTGCATTTTTGTTGGGATTCTTGAAGACTGTGTGCTCTCCTTCCATTTCTTACATTGCATAGGGGGGGGGGGTGAATTGCCAGAGAAAAAGTGATTATCTTATCTTTTGCTAAAATCATATCAAGTTATTTCTGTACTGCATTTTATTCCTCATTGCTTTTCCCTTGAAACCATAAAAGTTTTTTTGCTACCTTATCCATCCTATACTAACTCCTCATTGATTGTAAAGAAGTGTGCTAGTGCCAGATTACCCATTGTTGATCAACATTATGTCCCTAAGTGTGATATCAATTATTAATTTATTATAAAAGTGTGATATATATCTTGTTCATTTTTCAAATAAACCTTTTAATTTGCAAAACAAACCTACTTCTTGGCTCAGTGGGGTCAGGGGGATTCTAAGAGGGGGGTGTTATACAAGGGTTGTCATCTAGAGTACTGAACTGGACATAAAAATACATCAATAAGGGTTTTACTCAGCATCCCAGACTAGGCATCGACTTAGCTGTATTGTTGATTGAATATCGCTTACAAAGTGGGGGCTCGGAGCCGGGATATTCTGGGTTATAATTACCACTTGTGCAGCTTAATACAGTGTGCCAACTGACCGGATACACATATCCGGTTAGATCACCACGCTGTTTTACACTGTCAAAGCACCCCTCAAAGGAACGCTCTAAGGAAACGGTCTGTTTTGCAAAATAAAATACAAACTTCGGTAAGTCAGGAAGGAACTCAAATCTCCAGAATGACGACACTGGTAGACATCAAAATAGCCAGAGAGCACTTCTTACATAAACTATTTGTGAGAGGTGAATGGTCTGAACAGGACCAAAATGTATGGTTGCAGGCGATCACACAACAGGTCACTACAACTGGGTCAGATATGTGGAGAGATCAGGGTCCCTTACATGTGGCCCTGAGTGAACTATATATGGCTCCTAAAGCCAATGATGAACACAATAAGATTGCCAGGATAGCGGCATATTTGTATCTATATATGGGAGCCATGCAGGACAAATGTGCTGAAAGCCAAGATCTGGCAAATAGGCAACTGATGGCGTTAGAGAAGGCCCAATCTGACCTGGTCTCTTCTGAGCAGAGGCTGCAGAGGAGCCAGGAGTCAGAAAATGATAGTAAGCAGTATATCATTAAAATAAAAGAGGACATGGATATACTGCATCAGGAAAAGACAGACCAGGATACCAGAATTCTGGCTTTGCAGAAGAAGCACCAAGACAGTTTGGACTCCTTACTGCAGAGCCTGAAAAATCTGGAGCAACAGATCAATTTCAACAGGGCATGCACAGAGCAGGTAGCCACCCTGCAAATCCAACTAGACAGAGAGAAAGAGGAAAGCAATAAATTGATTTTGAAAGACCATGATACCCAGGCAGAGTTTGATGAAGAACGCCAGAATGCTGGTGCCTTTCAAAGGCAGAGGGACGACCTGGCCTCACAAATGCAGGCTCTTGGTCAGGAAAGGGATACCTTAGGCCAGGAAGTCTGCCATTTAAAAAGAAAAATTGAAAAAAATCAATTGGCCCTCCAGGGGCTGGGTGACCTCCAAAAAGAGCATCAGGGCTTGTTAGATCACACCAGGAGGGTGGAGGAGGCTCTGGCAAGAAAGGAGCAGGCCAGTAGGGATGGGACTCAGGAGGTAACCCTCCTGCAGCAGAGACTGGCCCAGTACTCCAGGACCAATCAGGAGGCACAGAGAGAGAATGAGGCTCTCTGCCAGCACAATGATAGGCTCCCGCAACAGGTAGCGATGCAGGAGAGACTGATAGAGTCCAGTAAGGCATTAACTGAGGAACTGAAGGCTCAGGCTCTTGCATTGCAACAGGGAGCAGGGGCTGACAGAGATGAAGTTCGCTGGGAAAGGGAAACGCCTGAGCATAACTTCAGGAGCCCTAGTACAGGAGCCCGTCATCTCTCTCAGTCCCTGGACTCTGCCACCCCCATGTCCCCTGGCGCACATGAGCACAGGGCCACAGGGATGGCAGATTACTATCCAGCCAAAAGTATGGGGCTCATTGGCCAGTACCACCCAGGAATGGAGGGGCGGGCATTCGGGAATGGGCACCCAAGCACAATGCAAATTAGTGGGGAACCCCAGGAGAGTAGGCCCATTAAGGGCATCCTGAAAACCTCTGCCCAGTTAGGTCAGGGGGTTACCCATCAAATCCTGGCAACAAGGAGGGATCTGAAGACTCCTCTGAGCGTTACAGGACACAGGAGACCAGGTCCCCACATTCTGCCAGCCATTCCCAGGCTCGCAGAATCCGGGAAAACCTGGAAGATCAGACGGGCACCTCTGGGAGCAGTGCTTCAGAGTCAGAGGATGAATGGACCAGGGTGACCCGAACCAAAAAGGCCAATAAGGCAAAAAAGGGCCTTGCTTAAGGACTCATTGAAACAAATAAAGGCAATTAGGAGTGTCATCACGCCTTATCATAAGAACGCCAAGTATTCTGTTTGGGAACACTTGGAGCTCTATGAGCAAATGATGGAGACTTCCCATTTGAAGGACAGCAGAAGCTGCATCCAGTACGTCAAATGGACATTCTCCCCTGAATACTCCAGTTTCTTTGCGGGGCTGGAGGACCAAAACCATTCAAGATGGTCCACATATAGGGCGGCCATCTTGAAACATTTTTCTGTTCATAGAAATCCTCAAGAGGTTCGCAAGGCAGCCTACAATTTGCAATGTGTGGAGGATCAGGCCCCACAAGAATTCATTCAAGAATTGAAGCGTGCCTTTGCGCAGACCACCAGAAGGGTGCGCACGGACAGCAGCAAATTTGTCAATACTTTTTTCCATGCCTTGCCCAAATACATCATGACCCAGCTAGTGAGAGATTTTCACGGGAAGAGGTCACTAGACTGGGTCATTGAACAGGCTACCCGGATCTATGAGGTGCAGAAGCCCATAGAAAATAAAAGTAATGTGCAGAAAAACCCCATAACCAACAACACCCCTGCTGCTGCCAAGGTGGCGGAGGTAAAGGTTGCCCGTTTTAGATTTGGAGATGGGGGCCTAAAAACCTGCCTGCACCAAATAATTCAAGGCCCAGAAGGCCCTCGGGCCAGTCACAGACAGGGAGTCGAGGAGGTAGTCCCACAAATGGGGTCCCCTGCTCCCCTGACTATGTAAGTCCCAGCTAGAAAGGAAACAGACCAATCCTGGGTTATGTGTGAACCCCCCCACCCAGCCCAAGGGGGGGGATCCAGCCAAGCACCTGACCCAGGCAACTTCCCTCCTAACTTCCCACAGGAGGGCAGAAATTCCCTAAACACGGCAGAACATTTATCCCGTGTATCCACCCAATTTCTAACCCCAAAACCATCCATCCTTCTTTCCCCAATTCCCTGAGCCCAGACCACCTAATCCGGGAGAGGGGAGGCCAAGGGTGGAGGGGTACCCAAATCTTCCCAATCTGGGGTATTACCAGAGAAGGGATAGCTACCCTTCCCGGGATCAGCCCAGGGGAGAAAATAGAGCCCCGTATCAGCCCGAGCGGGTTTCACAACTTGAGCGCAAGGTCCAAAATATGGCACGGGATCTGGGTCACATACAGAGGGCTCAACAACACCTTCAGATGAGCATGCCACCGCAGAATGCCCCAAACTCCGGGCCTGGTGCTCCAGAACAATGACGAGGGCAGCACCCCGATAACCCACCGGTTCCCAGGGAGGAGGCACAAGGAGAAGGGGGGGTGTAAAGCCTTGGAGGAAGCTTCCTTCCCAACTTGTAAACAGCCCCTGGAAAACCAGGACCGGAAACAAAATCTCCTACCCCTGAAAGTCTGCCACCCAAGGAGCAGAGAGGAGGTAGGAGAAACAAAGGACCCAAACAGACCCATTTTGTGGAGGAGGCACAGGTCTTCCAATTTGAGGGAGAGGGATCCTCAGAGGACGCTGGGAAAAGGATCTTCTCCTTCAGGGATGGGGGAACTCCTCCCAAGGAAAAATGGGTCCCAAGAGATTCCAATCCAGACTGGGTGGATGTGGGGATTGAGCTGTCGCCACCCATCATCCTATCCCAGAACCAACAAAACCAAAAATCCCTGTTTCAAACCCATCCTGGTGACTGCCTCCAAAAAGGGGGGGGGCGGCCCAGAACCCGAAACCATTTCCAGTTGCCAACTTTTTCTTTCAGATTCCCCAGGCTCTCCACAAAATTCTGCCCAAATCTCTTCGCTAGCAATGTCCAAAACCAGAAAATTAGCCCACCAGTTGTCCAAAAATGTGCATTATCTGTGCCCCCTTGAGGAGAAGGAGGGAAGATATTATGCTCCGGTACAAGTACAGGGGCAGGGTACAATTTCAGCGCAGGTGGACACTGGATCTCAAGCTACCCTTCTGTCCAGAAGGGCCTTTGATGAACTAAATGTAGGAAGGGGGGAGAATTACCGTATTCCTCTCACCTCTCTTCCTGGACACCTGCAGAACTTTGACGGGAAGGAAATTACTGTCGAGGGGACTGCAGATTTGGACATCAAAATTGGGCGACACAAGGTGAAACACACGGCCATAGTAGTGACTCAAGAGGGCACCCCTTGTTTACTAGGGAATGACCTCCTGAGAAGGCTGTCACCCCTAATAGATTGCGTAAACAAGGTCCTCTGGACCCAGACTAGCCGACCAATGAAATTAAAACAGAGTGTCAACCATGTTAGTTTAAACGGCACCTGCCACATGGTTGAACAAAAATCTGACCAAGTAGAGTTTCACTTCCAGAACAACCAAATTCCAGACGTGACAGTAATAGCAGTAGAACAACAGACTGGTGATGGTGGGTCCTCTCTATTTCTGAAAATCAACCTTCCTTCCAGTTTAAGGTGGTATTCCACACTGGAAGGAAATCCTCTGATATTCTTTACCAATCCACAATCAGACACTCCCACTCCTATAGTCCAGAAGATGTGAAATCAGCTCAGAACCTGGCTGATATTCCGCAAATTGGAGAGCAGTTGTTCATCCCTGTTCAGTTAAATGATGGGAAGGACTCTGTTCTCGCTCGAGTGTGTGTGAACAACAGTAAGAGCTTCCTCAGCGAAGCCATGTTCCGCCAACTCCCAAAAGATCCAGCCATTCCCACATTCAAACTGATAGACAAATAGGAAATGGATCTGGAAACACCCAATTCCAAACAACTCCTGCAAAGCAGGTGTATGCTCAAAATCTCCATTGGCAACAAGAGCATAGTCCATAATTGTGGGGTCGTGCGAGACGTCACTGCCGCCTTTTACTTAGGCAGTGACATTCTCAATCGCTTCGCCATTAGTTTGGACCTAATAAACTTCAAAGCTTGGTCCCGATTAGCGGATAATTCCATGGGCTTTGATGATCCAGAAAAGCATTTAGGTCAGCTCAATTGCTACCTTATGCGGTTGAAATTCAGATTAAGGAGGAAGTCACCATCCCAGAAAGGACCCGACAATTCTCCCTGGAAGTGAAAGTTAAAAGAGGACAAACATTGAAAAACCCTGATGCTTCTATACATCTAAATGCTTCTCTCCAACAGCAAGGGTTGGGGGTAAACCCACCACCATTAGTCAACATAGAACATGACACCATTCCAATAGAGGTGGATAACAGCGACTTAAAGAGTATTACTCTAGCCGCAGGAACCATTATTGGAATGGCGGTTGATGACCGACATATCTCCATTGATTTAGGAAATGAACTGTTAGGACCGATCCCCAAGGACTGTTTTGACAGTGACAGTGAGGACAATATAACACCAGACAGGATTTTCACCCGGCATGGGGGGAACTTCCTGGTGTACACTTCTTGCCCTTATGGTAAGGAAGATGTGACTTGTTACTTCAGGAGGGATGAGGTGATTTTCCAGGTCCATGAGGGCTGCCTTTCCCACCTGAAGCCTCCAGTCCAAATCAGCACTCTGACCAGGGACTTCTCCACCCAGCTGGAGGAGGCCGCTGAGATAGCCAAACCAGAAGTCTTTCCAGGCTTCAGGCAGATGGTGGAAGAGAGAGTCAACCTAGCGGATGCCTGTGTGACTCTGGAACAGAAGCAAAAGTTGAAACAAGTTTTCTTGGATTTCCAAGATCTCTTTGCGGTAGACTCATATGACTGTGGTCGCACCGACATCCACACAACAACAATTCCCACGGACCCTGGAATGACTCCAGTGTTTGTGAAGCAATATCGCTTGCCTCTCGCACCCATGGAGTCCCTTACTGAAATAATTAAGAACCTTTAGTCCCGGGGAATAATCCGTCCAGTACACAGCACCTTCAATAATCCGGTGCTGGGAATATTGAAGCCAAACGGCCAGTGGAGACTCTGCGCCGACCTTAGGGAGCTCACCAAATGGGTCCATACTTCCCGATCGCCTCTGCCCTACATTGACCAAGGGCTGGCCCAGATTCAGGGGTCACAGGTGTTCACAGCAATAGACCTGACCAATGGATACTGGACCGTGCCTGTCAGTACGGAGGACGAATATAAACTGTCTTTTACCTTTGGGGGCCAGCGGTACACATGGACCCGGACTCCCTTCGGATACCTCAACTCCGGCAATGAATTCAACATTTTCCTACATAAGGCCATGCCCGACCTGGGTGCGAGGGGTAACCTGGCTTATGTTGATGATGTCCTCATCAAAAGTTCATCTATGGAGGAACACATAGCGGAAATCTGTTATGTTCTGACACAGTTGAGGGCCGCCGGTGCAAAACTTTCCTTTCAGAAAGGACAGTGGTGTAGAACCCGTGTTAATTTCTTGGGGCATGAGATTACTCCTCAGGGTCTCTGTCCCCAGGAAAAGAAAGTGGAAGCACTCCAGAAACACTCTGCGGGAACTAAGGAGCCTCCTTGGACTGACTAATTACAGCAGAAAGTTCATTGAGGGCTACGCAGAGATCACTAGACCCCTGATTCATCTCTTGAAGGGGGGGGTCAAGTGGGAATGGGGTCCAGAACAATCCGAGGCAGTAAGACAACTCAAGAAGCCTGTCACAAGCGCCTTGCCTAGCTTACCCTGTCAAAAACAAGGAGTTCTTCCTGGAGACAGGGTTCTCTAATACGTGCTTGACGGCAGTATTATACCAAAAGCATGACAAGGTCAATAAAGTAATCTCCTATGCGAGCAAAACTTTATCCTCTGTGGAGGAAAAATTCAACGATTGTGAGAAGGCATTCCTGGCAACGGTGTGGGCATTGAAGAATTACCGCCCGTTCATCCAGGGGGAACACATCATAGTGGAGACTCCACACCAGCCTCTGCAATATCTCCAAAGTGACAGAATTCGGGTCGGAAATGTGAGTAATTCCCGAATTACTTCCTGGATTCTGTCAATGCAAGGCTTTCCTGTGGACGTCAGATATGGCCAAAACAAGAAGAGTCCCCTCGCGCAAGGTCTGGCTGACTTGCATGATTGTGCCAGAGAAAACTGTCTCCAGAACGAAAGTCTAAAAATCAAGGACAACATGGAGGCATACCTTAATTCCACCCACAAAGTCTTTGAAGAGGACAAGTGTGAGGGAATGCCCACTGTCTATGTGGATGGATGCTCTTACCATGTTGACAACAACGGGGAAAAAGAACTGGTGGCCGGCGTAGGGAATGCATGGGTGAAGGAGTTTCCAGAACCCTCCGCTGGGTACAAAATTGGTCCCCGAAGTAGTCAGGTGGCAGAGTTGATGGCTGTGCATTAAGCCATCCTCACTGCCGTCCAACATCAACTCCATGAACTGGTCATAATCACAGATTCGGATTATGTACGGAACGGGTTCGTGGAGCACCTGGTTAATTGGAAAACCAGAGGCATGTTAAGTGCTAATAACAAACCCTTGAAACATGGGAAGTTAATCCAAAACATTGATGATCTGGTCACCTCGCATGGGATGACCATCTACTGGAAAAAGATCAAGGGTCATTCCAAAGTAGAGGGACCAGACAAAACTGGAAATGACTTAGCTGATCAGCTGGCCAAAACCGGGGCCATCCAAGGGGATCTAATAGAAATAGAGTCCCTGTTGGGGGAAATACAGGTCACTGCTATCACTAGGTCCCAGACAAATGCTCACAATGATCTTTCAACTGCACAATGGAGTAAGGAAACCCCTGATGCTGATTTGATTACAGCTCAGAAGGGGGACCCAATAATTGGTAAGTTTTACCAACACATTGAGGACCCTGAGAACTTTCCCCTGACGGATAACGATTACATTGGGAAAGAGGACCTAAGAGTGTTGATGAAATGTCCAAAAAGGTTCTGAATCCAAGACGATTTGTTGGTAAGGAAATCCCAAGCTGGCCATGAACAGTGGGTGGTCCATACCTCATTCCGAAGGCTGATGTTAATTCACGCCCATGATGTGGCCACAGCCGGTCATAGGGGGTTTCACACAACACTGGAAATCTTAAGAGAGGTCGCATACTGGCCACACATGGGGCAGGACCTCGACCAATACTTGAAGGGGTGTCTTGTGTGTGCACAATTTCAGCCATCATCCCTCACACACCGTGCACCTCTCCAAAAGAGGGGGATGACACTGCCATGGTCAGATTTGCAAATCGACTTCGTAGGCCCTGTAATTTGCTCGTCTAGAGGAAACAAGTACATGTTGACCGTCACATGCTTGTTTACCAAGTGGGTGGAATGTCTCCCGGCCCCAAATTGCAAGGCAGAAACAGCAGCTGCCCTGATGATTAACCACATCTTTTCCCGTTTTCGTCTACCTCAAAGGATTGAGTCAGACAGAGGGAGCCATTTCACCAGCGAAGTAATGATTAAGATGTGGGAGATACTGGGGGTCAAAAGAAAGCTACACATTGCTTACCGACCAGCTTCTTCTGGGGCAGAAGAACGCTAGAACAAAACCATAGTGAGCATCTTAAAGAAGTTTGTGGCAGATTCTGGGCCAAGTTGGGATATCCGATTACCTCTGGTCCTAATGGCCATCAGATCTACCCCTTCATCTGCAACCAAAATGTCGCCATTTGAGTTGATGACTGGACGCAAGATGGTGCTTCCTCAACATTTGCTCTACATGTCCCAAGAGCAGACATTGATAAATGCCTCCACAACTCATGAGAATGTGGATAATTTGAGGAAACACCTCCAACATGCTTTTGCGTATGCTCAGCGGAATTTAGAAAGATCAGCTGATAGCATGAAAACCCACTACGACCTGAAATCCACCAGGAAAGTATACGAGGTGGGGGACCGGGCCTTTCTATACAATTTCCAAAGGAACCATGCCAAACACACGAAAATGTTTGCCTACATGGAAGGGACCCTTTGAAATTATAGACAAAATCTCCCCTGTAGCTTACAAGATCCGCATCCCCAAAGGCAGTTTGGCAGAGGGGGAAGACAAGTGGGTACATATAAATCAGTTAAGGTGTTGCCATCCCAGGCACACCCTGCAGCAACTGGAGGAGTCCTCTGCAATACCAGAGGGGGCCTCTCCAGAGTAAGTCAGTTCAAACTCGAAAATATTCCATATATCAAAAATATAGTAATGTAATGCAAATGTTCCCTGTTATATATTGTTTTTAAAATCAGACTGCAAAATGCATTTGGATGTATAAAATGTACATGTTCGCCACACCATTAATAGTGGTGGAAAAATGTCTAGGAATGTGTATTGCCGCTTTTGCTTTATCATCCTAGGAGAGATGAAACCATGGAGACTGGCCAAGGAGAACGACCCGGGGACCGGGAGCAAGGATCCGAGGGGCCCAGGGTACCACCCAATACTCCCATCAGGACCGGCGAGGAGAACCGATCGATCCACCCTGATGGAGGAGAAGATGCTGAACTGTGCCATCTACGAATCGGAAGAAGAAGAGGCAAACATCTCAGACGTTGCGAGTTCCATCAGTGAAAGATCAGAATGGCCATCGCAAGAAGAGGGGCTTGTGGGATGTTTTTACCCATGCATCCAAGCCCTGCTACTAATGGCTATGCTGATTGCCAAAAGAAACTCAGAGCTGTTGGGAATTCATTTTCTTAATGTCAAGAATTTGCTAAAATCATGGGCACAAGACCACTCAAAGATTCAACCTTCTTGTGGGGGGTTCCACATCACCACTCTACTGTAAGGATGCCCATCAAAACAATAGCAAAATTCTCCTGTTAAATTCAAGACAACTCCCAAAAATGGGTGCAGTACCGGATTTGGACACAAGCCGGCGCTAGCGGTCTACACTCTGACAGGAGTGAAGCCTGGCTTAAAGAGAGTGAATTCTGCCTGGCAACAACCCCCGACAGGAGTTGAAACTTGATCAAACTGCATTGCCAGGCCTGGCTGCCTCCTGCTTCCCCACCAAAAGGAGATGACACCTCTCTGATTAGATTAGGGGAGGGGTACCTGCAGAGGGCAGAGACACAGAACAATGCACTGTCCTGGGCTCAGGCAAATGTTATATTGGGGGGTCGTAAAATAGCTTCCTCTTGGGAGAAGTGGGAGGAGAAGTGCCTCTGGGAGCCACCTGAGCTGGAGGCAGGGACAGACAGAAGCTTCCCCCATGTGCTTTGGAACCTAAACCACACCCATCTGGGCCAGAGCATAATTAAAAAAAGACGGATAATTCATAGTACGGACTTGTCAGAATTATATAATTAATATCATTATTCTGGTGATTTTTCTGTGCACGTTTTAAGAGGTGTTAGGACCCTGTGGTGTATTCTGAGGGGTTGCTAGCGGAAAATAGGGTCTTACTCCAAATGTCTGCATGTTAAAAATCTGACACTTCATCAATTAATGTCCATACTCCTTGCGCACATTTGTGTAATTTTTGGTAAATGTCCGATATTGGTAAACCGACCAAAAAGCGCAAAATGTTGTCATTTCTGAATCCCAGCTCGCAGGAACATGGGGCTTCAACAGAGACCTGTCTTAATTCATCTGTAATATGTACATGTAATGTCAACCACTTGTGTATCTGGGAAATATGTATTTGAATCAAATATAGATTTGTAGGCAAATTGACAAGGGGTGGATCCTCTGACCATAAACCTACCTCATCACTCTGACTCACAACTCAGTTCCCCCAATCAAGGGAAAGAGCAGAACTGGGCCAATGATAAGTTGAGAGGGTTGGGCATGCAGAATGAGCCGACCCACCCACTTCTAAAATACATAAAAAGAGACTGCTGGGACAGGTAGAGACATTCATTATCCATTTCTGTGGAGCATTTTGACGGCCGACATCCCATCCAGACAGAGACCAGGACCAGGGACCCATAGACTACAGAACTTTGAACCTAGAAGGCCCACTGCAAGCAAAAGTATTCTCAGCAGGCCTTCAGAATCCAGCAAACCTAACCAAACTATTCAACAGCCGGGCGAGCTGTTTGAATTCTTTGCCAAGAACTTTTGCCGGAACCGCAGACCAGACCCAGACCGCTGTGAGCAGAACCAGAGATCGGGATTGCTGTGAGCAGAACCGGTGCCTGATTGACCCGCCGAGCAGAGAGAACCGCCGCTGGACGTGTTGACCAGATCCGTGACGAGGCCTATTTCAAATTTATATTGTGAGTACCTAGCAGAACTGTGCAGAACCAATCTCTTAGTTAAAATAATCTAATTCAAACTATTTTAGCCTATTAGAACTGCTCCTAGAATCGTGTCATTCTGTCATCTTTAAGACTGAGAACTGTCATCTGTCATTCTGAGCTTTAAAATTTCAAATCCGAATAACTACATTTATTAAATCGACCGTATCTCCGGAACCGTTTGTGCTAGGAGCGAGTTTTAATGACCATTTTAAAGCTAAGATTCTATGCTTTCCAACAAGCCTAGAATTCCTACTCTTTATAGTGCCTACGTAATCACGCTCGACGCACGCGACTAAATTTGCCGCGATTTGACATTTTGCTCAATTTCAGCCACGTGTAAAAATATTTGTCCTTGCCTTGCTTGCTGAAATTCGTGTGCAACCTGACAATCATTCATAGAGCATTGCTAAAGTGATCCTGAAGTGATTCAAAGTATCTATCAACTACCCTGAACCCCCTATAGGGAATTAAAAGCCTTTTTAGCGTATTTTTCACTTACTTGCAACCACATCAAAGTATCTTGCCTGTGTTTTAAAATCATACCTGTTTTTCTCTAAGCTTGCTAGGGGGGAACTGCATTTCGTAGTGCATTTTTGTTGGGATTCTTGAAGACTGTGTGCTCTCCTTCCATTTCTTACATTGCATAGGGGGGGCGGGTGAATTGCCAGAGAAAAAGTGATTATCTTATCTTTTGCTAAAATCATATCAAGTTATTTCTGTACTGCATTTTATTCCTCATTGCTTTTCCCTTGAAACCATAAAAGTATTTTTGCTACCTTATCCATCCTATACTAACTCCTCATTGATTGTAAAGAAGTGTGCTAGTGCCAGATTACCCATTGTTGATCAACATTATATCCATAAGTGTGATATCAATTATTAATTTATTATAAAAGCGTGATATATATCTTGTTAATTTTTCAAGTAAACCTTTTAATTTGCAAAACAAACCTACTTCTTGGCTCAGTGGGGTCAGGGGGATTCTAAGAGGGGGGTGTTATACAAGGGTTGTCATCCAGAGTACTGAACTGATCATAAAAATACATCAATAAGGGTTTTCCTCAGCATCCCAGACTAGGCATTGACTTAGCTGTAGTGTATTGAATATCGCTTACACTGCAGGGAGAGGGGAGTGGGAATTGCTCTGGCTTGTTAATATTAACACCTAAAGCTCTACTATTCAGAGGGTTTTGTACAAAATGACAGAGCAAAAAATACTGAATGTGTGATTTGGCTGAATTTCGGCCATTCGAAAAATATGACGGATGAAAAGTTCGACCAAATCACTCATTCGGTTCTGGGGTCGGGGGCGGTGTCAACTGCACCCTTGTTCACTATATTGTGAGCAGGGGTTGTGGGAGAAACCCCTGCAGCTGTCCCCGAGAAAAAAAAAAGGAAGGGAACAGGCATTTCAGGGACACAGCGAGATGGAATTTAAGGTAAGTAGGGGTTTGCGCTGTGGATAGAGGTTTGATTGGGTTGTGGGTAGGGGTGTGGGTGTGGGTAGGAGTTTGGGCAAATCAGAAATGGTCAGGGGAGAAAAGACCAAAGATTATTTCGAAAAAATAATCTTTGGTCTTTTCTTCCTCAAATATTTCTGATTAGGTCTTTCAACCCCAAACCATGCAGAGTACTTAAACATTGGAAGGTGCAGAAGGGATGCTGGTCATTGCCAAGCTGAGGATTTAGGGGCGGTCTGAGTGTGGTACAAACAGTGTATGCTCTGAAAGGTGAGATAGCTAAACACTTCACCACATTATCTGCATCATTGGCATACATATAGTAGATATCCATGTAAACATTCTGCTTGGCAGAGCTATTCCCAAACCTGCAGCTGTTAGGCAAGTTTCTACCTTTCTGAATTAAGGCTACATGTATCAGGAAACATGTGCACATTGGAACACTATAAAGACTATTGTTATTTGGAAAGTAAGTTATTACTCTGCAGTTGCCAATTGCCACCTGAAACCTTATTAGCACAAACCGTATTGGTGAGAAAAAGTATAAAAATAACGCAGATGACTGCCAGAGCAAAATAGGGGCCTTGACAGAATGGAGTTTATTTTCAAAATTAAACCTCATGACAAAACTCTATTGGCATAACATGTGAATTCATATGTATTCGCTTAATACTACCAATTTGCAATATGAATGGCTAATACCCATGCATATATAGCAACCTATAGATGAAGGAATATGCTATGACATGGAGAAAAATACATATAAGCCAAAATTGATTTTAACAATTTAAAGTGCTAAAGCATATCTGTCTGTGAGCGAATGCAGTTGGGTAGCACCACCTAACAAAGTGAGTAATTTTTTCTGCATCCCCTTTTATGTAGAGGAGGTAGGATATGGGCATAGTTAGGGCGTTCTGGAAACCCTAAGGCAACATGGATGGCTTCTGTCATTGTGGATACTCTAGAATCTCACCCTAAATTACTAGGGTAATCCAGACGGGGACCCCTTGCTCACTGCACTTTGAGAGGCAAAGCTCCATGCTACTGATGAGGCTCAACAAGGCTGAAACACTTGTCTGGGGTTGCTATTGGTACTCTTGTTCAGAGGAAAATCTCTTAGCATTTCAGTGCTGGACTGCCCCAGGACAGGACAAAGACTGATGTGTTATAGATATTTCTCCTCTGTGATAGAGATAGGGAGCTAAATAATCTGGGTAAGAATCTCGAAACTCGGACGTATTGGCTGGCAGAGGGACTCCCAAGTCCCCCTTTGTTTTTGCATGCAACTAGAACTTAGCATCTGCGCACTGGGGCTGCAGCAAAAGAAGAAGGACTCCCCAGGTGGAGGTTTCATCACTCTGTCCTAAAGCTGAATTTCACATCTACCAATCTGCTTTTGCTGGTGATTGACTTGTTGGATCTCGAAGCACACAGGGCCTCATTAGATAGGAATAAAGATGGAAAGCCAACATCTCTGAGGAAGACTAGGGAATTGTTATTTCCAATATGCAGCAACTATTATTGAAAAGTAGCAAGAATTGTTTGATGAAAGGACATTGTCCAGCTGAAGCAACTCCATATCTGATGGTAAACACAGACCACATTGTATCACTGTGCTACACAGTAGACTATACAACTACAACTAATATTTAAATATCTATCTGGGTTTCTCTCTCTATAGAGTCATATTGTCTAGTGTGCACTGAAGTGGTAGAATGTACACACAATAAAATGCTTGGCCATCACATTGCAACCCCCCTAAAGATACCTTGCAGCACACCTGGTGATATCATCAACTTTATATGCAGTGTGTAAGAACAGGATGCCTGATGTGGGAGCGGCTGAGAAACCCCTATAGGGGTGGACTGTCCTATAGGGACCTTTGGAGAGTTCCTGGTAGGCTTCTGCACCCTGGCAGGGGTGGAATGGCCTATAGGGAACTCTGGAGATTTCCCGGTAGGCTTCTGCACCCTGGCCAGTGTGGACTGTCCTATAGGGACCTCTGGAGAGTTCCTGGTAGGCTTCTGCACACTGGCCAGGGGTGGACTGGCCTATAGGGAACTCTGGAGATTTCCCGATAGGCCTCTGCACCCTCAGTCTCTTTTGTGGGGTCTTTCCAAATGTTCCCATCGGAAAAGGGTTGGGCTTAGTGAAAATCCGTAATATGATTTTCAGGGCCTCTTTTGGTTCCCGGTCCACCCCCTGAACCCCTATGTTGTGGGACACCCTCACTTTCAAGCAAATGCTGCAAAATGCTGGTTCCCCAACAAAACTGAGATGGGTGCAATACCCCAATCACTTAAACAGTCTGCGGGCCATGGTGACATTTTGGGAACCTTCTGCATGATTTAACAGCACTAGCATTTCGGCCCTCTTCATGGAAGGCACAGTCATTTTCTGAATGAGGTGCGGAGTATGAAACACCTATTTTGAAAAAGAAGTACATAGACTTCAGATATGACAACATGACAGCTCCAGGAGCAAAGCACCTTAGCCTTTGACAAAATAGTGACTGCAATGTAGCGCTGATGTACACCCACGTGTAAAGACACACAGCAGTGCTTTGTAACAGGTGCATGTGTGTAGGCGTTATATAAATAAACAATACCATGCCAATGGTATTGCACTTATACAACATGTAAAAATGTATAGCTTCCCGGGTCTGAATTGTCTTGAAAAGTACCAAATGTCCCGGTCTGGCAATTGAAATAGCCACCCCCGCCGATCCCCTACCCCCACCGCTCGGTACGCCGCTGCAGAGCCCACCCATTAACCTATGTAGGAGGAGCCATATAATTGAACATGCTATAACAGAGAGACGATCCAAACGTGTGCCCTATTGTCTGAGCTATAGTGTGACCGCAAACCTTCAGCCACTTATATACAGGACTGTGTAATCACCTATTTACTAAAAAGCATTATATGCTTAGGACGATGGCAGCACCAAAATCAGTCAGGAAATATATTTCTGGACTCTTGACCTCAGCCTCCAAAAGGGAGCCTGATCCCGACTATCAAGGAAACCCGGGACAAAGCCTGCCAGAAGTGATGTTCTCGCTGGCTGCTATCTCTGAAAGTGGTTATGGCTCAAACTTAGCAAGCTAGAGAACTGATACAAGAAGACATTGTATTCAATAAAGTGGGCCCCCTTGGAAGATTAACTTGAGTGAACTGTCAGCAGCTGTGTGGACATCACACCACGATTCAGAAAAGTAGAATGTGATAACCCAGCACAACGAAGTAGAGAATATAGAAAACTGCAGCAGGCAGAACAACATCTATATATATGGGCTACCAGAGTTCAGGTAGAGCAAAGGTACAATAGGCCTCCCCACGAGGTTCCTTCCATAAAGTCAATATGCATTAGACATTCAGATGGCCAACTCCCTGGTTCCAAAGCAAATCAACAATGCAACATTGAAGGCTAAAGCTGTCATATTCTCTCTATTGAAGTTCTTGCAAATGATGGAGATCCTTACTTCAGCAAACAAGATGGGTCCTCTAAAATTGTCTTCGAATAATAAAATAAGTTCTACTGCCAGTACAGAAAAGAGGAAACACTCTCTGCACTAAGATCCCATCTTAAAGGCCTGAATGACAAATATTGCCTTCACAGCCCTGCTAACATATGTGCTGCCATTAATGACAAATCCATGTTCTTTGATGATCCAGTAAATAAGGAATTTACGTACAGGCTCAGAGCAGGGCACCAATCGAAACCAGGGCCTCCCTGGGGTGGCAGCCCCAGAAGAACACAAAGGGAAGAGCAATGTCAAGCCTTAGTAGATAGGAATACGAGAATATGCTCAGGATGGCCTCACGCAATATGGCGGTTTCTGTCTCCGTTGGCCCGATGCGACTCTGCTGGGATTAGGTGGCTTCTTCTGCTGAGCTTATGTATTAAATTCCTAATGAATCTACCTCATTATGGGGCAGTTCCCTGATCACTTCTCAGATGGTTATGTTCATTCAGCTTTGTTTCCTATATATTTGTTCTCCCCTTCCCAGTTTACAGAACCTAGAGCATCAGATTGAATGTTATCCTCACATGGTATTTCCTTTCAGAATGCTAGTATGGGCAATCTCAAACTGGTCTACAGCGTTAGGGAGAAACACACATCATAGTCTTTACAAAATCCCCATAGGAGCCATCCTTTAATTTCAGTCCATGGGTTTTGTTAAAATTATTTCTTGGAATGGTCAAGGCTGACTAATCCAATTTAGTGATGAATGGTACTGATACAGCTGAATCAACACAAGTTGTGTTTTGGGAACACCTGTAGATGGTCTGGAGACCACCACGTTGAGGAGAGAAAAGGTAGTCCTAGTAAAATGCAGAATACCAACTCTAATCAGCAAAGGTCTCAATGCAACAAAAACTCATGGCTTCTATCTTAATCCATGCAGAAAAATGTTTGGGCATGTTTAGAGGGGTTTTAGGATGAAGTCACTGAAGCCCTATGAATTGGGATCAAAATTGTTAAACATGATCAGCGTGCTATATAAGAGCCCCAGATTGAAAAGGTTCAGTGACTATGGTTTGATCCGCGTTCTTTTCTCTTTTGAAGTGTTTTCGTCAAATATGCCTTTTGGCACCTAGTATCTTCATCAAGGCTCTGGAGTCTCTACTTGTGAAAATTAGGGGCACCCTGATATCAGAGGGAGAGCATGTGGCAGAGCTCAATACAAACATATGCGGACAATGTCCTAGTCTACATTTTTCAGCCAATCCATTCAATTCCACACCTCATCCGAGGGGGGGAGGGGCTTTTGGGATATTGTGTAAAATGATGGCAATCCTTCTTCTGAGCAATCTTTGTCGCACACGCATGCTCATGCCTTACTCCTCCAACTGGAAAATGAAACATCTGAGTGTCAGATGGCCCAGTGATAGACACAGTTGGCTGACACTTTGGATAATTGAAGAAACCAATGTTCCATGCTCTCCTCTACACATGATCTGGTGGAGTTGCTTGAAAGCATCAAAGTTGTTATTAGGCCCTAAGGCCCTGCAGGTGTCTGCAACCTGTGGCTCTACAGATGTTTTGGACTTTGTCTACCATTATCCTTCAGCAAATATCATGCTGGCTAGGGCTGATGGGAGTTGTACTTGAAGACATTTGGAGAGGCAAAGGATACCGAAGCATGGCCTACGCATTTTGAATATACTCCACATAGCAAAGCCCAAAGATGTCTTCACAAAACTATGCAAAATGCGGTGTGTATGTGGACTGGCTAAATACCACGAATTAAACTGGCAGTACAAAATGATGTCAAGATTGGGGTGTCAGATTTCTCAACTTTGCAGACGACCACAATGCTATCGCAATGTGTCAGAGAATAAGATGGACCCCTGACTATCTTACAACAAACCCTCCTTGGTTTTGCCTGTTCGGGGGTCTGCAATCTTTGGCTCGCTAGATATTTTGGCACGAAAGTGGGAATAAAGTGTCGGCAATCGGAAGCAGAGGCACCTCCCTTGGCCTATACCATCTGAAGTCTCGGCGCTCTTGTTTGAGCCTCCGCTCACTGATTGGCTTCACTATGTAATCATCATCACTATTTGAAGCGCATGCGCTTAAGCGCGTAATAAAGTGCAGGCAGTCAGCAGCTGAGGTAGCTCCCTTAGGCCATCTCGTTTGAAGTTGTGGCACTCTTTGTTCCACCTCCTCTCATTGATTGGCTACAGTATATAATCTTCAACGATGCGCAAAGTGTGCATGCGGGACAATGTGTGGGCTGGCGGCATTCTGCAGTTTTGCAGCCTGCTGCTTGAGGATTAGCAATTCGATTCAGCTTAATTAATTTTACCTCTGGTACTTGGAATTTCACAGAAGGTGCCTCAGGCTGCTATATGACCTCATTACCATTTAAGGTAAACGATTGTTTTAGTAACTGCACTTATTTCCCCACATGTTTTCTGCTGACAGTGTAGCTTTCAATTGGCAAGTTACTTTTTATGCTGTAAAACTTGAGGTGCCTCCAAATGGCGGTTTCTCCTCTCTTCTGAGATATCTTTGAGCACTTTGATTGAGGCACTGGGGCTTGAAGTTTCCTCACAATTGCAAACTACCATTAATCTAAGGTAAGATTACCACTTCTCTTTGGGCCCTTTAATAATGTCTCAATAAATCGTGAGTCTAGTAACACTAGCGCTCGCAAAGTCCTCCAATTGACAATGACAACAACTTTGCTATAGTTTGCAGCATAAAGCCTCATGTATTGGCATCCGCCGAGGGAAGAAAGTGCAGAACTCGCTCTGTCATCTAATGCTCCATTTGACAGCAGTTTAACAGCCTCTCCCAAAATGGATTATTTTACAGACGTTCATCACAGTATAGGGATGATAATAGTCTCTTTCATGGATTTGGGTAGGTTTCCGTTTTCGTATGCCTCCATATACACCTTGTGGAGTGTTGGGGCAAGGGTCGCTTCATACGCTATGTAGAATTCTGGTGGAAGCCTGTTGCTCCCGGGGGTCTTGCAGGTGGTTAGCGATTTAATCGCCTCCGTCACGTCTTCTGGAGTGATTTCCGCGTCCAGTAGCTCTCTTTGGGCCTCCGTCATTCTTGGGAGCTCAATCTCAGCTAGTGTGGCCTTTATGTCCTCCACTGGTATTTTAGTGTCGTGGGCGTACAATCTGGAGTAGAAGGCCGCAAATGCTGAGTTGATGTCTTGTTGCGTCCTGTGGGTTAGCCCCCTTTCATCAGTTATTTCAGTTGGGAGGTGTCTTGGGAACTCGCGTTTGCATAGCCAGGCTAACATTCTACCAGGTTTATCTGCTTCTTTGTGTGCCCTGGCTGTGTAGGTCGTGTAGTCGAATTTGGACAGTCTATTCCAGGCCAAAAGGCACTCCTCCCGGGTGCCCTTCAGTTCTGTTTCAGCGTCCGGCTTGACGTCGATTTTGGATTCCAGGTGCGTGATCTTGTTCTCCAGTTCCTCCAGTTCCAGCTTCGGGTGCTTACGGATGCCACCAGCACCTGATATAACTTCTCCCCGTGTTACAACCTTCATGGCCTCCCATAATGTGCTCCAGCTTGACACTGAACCTGTGTTAATGTCTAGGAATTCCTCAAGTTTGGTACCAAGTTCCTCCTTAAATGCGTGGTCTGTGAGTGCTGCGGGTGGCATTCTCCATAGCGGGATTGGCGGTCTGGGTCCTCTAGGAGCCCATTGCATGGTCAGCGGTGAATGATCGGATATGGTTCTGCCTAGGTACAATGTGTCGTCCACTTGTTGGGCCAGCTCACGATCTATGAACAGATAGTCTATTCTCGTGTGGACCTTGTGCGGGGCCGAGTAATAGGAATAGCACCTCTCGGTGCGATGTTGTTCCCTCCAGATGTCTACTAGGTCGAGCTGTTCTATTGCAGTGTTTAGCGCGTTAGATGCAGGGTTATTTGAATGACGGGAGGGGTCTGATCTGTCCACAGCTCCGTTCCTGATGCAGTTGAAGTCGCCACCCCATATGAAGGTACTCTCTCTGCGAAGAATCATTTTGGCACTGAGCATTTCGAGGTGTGAGGGTATTCCGTGTTGCGGAAAGTATGTGTTCACCAGGCAGACTGGCGTGGATTCAATGGTACCCCATATTATTAGGTATCTGCCCTCTTTGTCGGCTTCATAGCCCAGTAGCTGGAAGGGCACAGTCGGGCTTATCCACGTAAACACTCCTCTGGCGAATTTGGAGTATGGCGCCCCTTTCCCAATCCCTCCCCATCTTTCGGACAATTTGGCCGTGGTTTCTTCGGTGAGGTGAGTTTCTTGAAGCATCGCTATCAACACCTTTTTCCTGCGCAGGTAGGAGTGGATCTGATTCCTTCTCAGGTACGTGCCCATGCCCCTCACATTACACGTCATCACCTTAAGTTGGAGTGCCATTGGGTTTGTGTCTTGGTTTCATCATTCGGGTCGCCCCCGTTTTCACGGGGCGGCCCTTTTCCAAGTGGTGAGGGTCTCCCTCTTGGTTCTGGCGTTTTCTCTTCCTCGGCCCCCAAGGGCCACCGGTCCCATGTTTCCGCTCCGCTAATAATTCGGGGACTGTGGTGTGAACAAAACAAATTAACAAAACTGTAACTGGTGCGCCCAGCAACGACAAGGTCCTGCTGGTGCTCAGGCGCTCTCTTACCGTCAGGACCCATCCGGATGTCGGGCACGAGGGGTCGATCAGGCAACTGGCCTGTCCTGTACTGTTCGTGGGGGTAGGGCTCTGTGCTTGGCGTGGGCCGAGCGAGGGCCGCATGTTCGTTGCTAACTGTTGGGTGATTTTACTTTCTCTTAGGTCATTTGCCTTAAATCCGAGTTGGCTTTATGAGTCGTGGCTTCGTCCCTGCCTCAGGCGCAGGAGATTCCTCAATTTTCCGTGGGCTGAGGGTCCGTATCCGCGGCTAGATTGTTGTCTTCCAGCCACATGTTTGCAGCTGCCGGGGATTCCAAGAAGATCGCCCTCCCCTTGTGAATCACTTTCAGTCTGGAGGGGTATAACAACATATACTTCAGGTTCAGTTGCCTGAGTCAGGCTTTAATCAGCCCAAATGAGTTCCTCTCCCGTTGGACTTTCGGGGTGTAGTCGGGGTAGATCGTGATCTTCGAGCTCCCGCGTTCAATGGGGCCCTCCTCTCTGGAGTGCCGGAGGATGGTCTCTCTATCCTGAAAGTTGAGTCCTTTAGCGATTATAGGGCGAGGGTGTGAGCCCGGCGGTGGTCTCTTCTGAAGCGATCTGTGCGCCCTTTCGATCGAGAATCCTTGCGTTAGCCTTCCAGCGCCCACCTCCTGTTGTATCAGGGATTCTATATAGGCCGTCGGATTTGGGCCTTCACTTCCCTCCGGTACACCCAGTATTCTGATGTTGGCACGCCTGGCCCAGCCCTCGGCCTCCTCAGCCCTGGTCTCGAGTGTGAACACCTTCCGTTCCAGGTCCAGTACCTTAGCTTTCAGCTCTGCTGTGTCTCCCGACGTCTCTTTTCTGGTTGTTTCGACGGTGGTTACTCTTTCTGTTAGATTGCGGGCATCCTGGCACATGAGTTGTAGCTCGGATTTGAACTCCCCGATTCTGGAATCTATAAATGCGCGCAGTGATGCGATTGCCTCCAGCACCTGAGCTTGATTTTCGGGAGAGTCTGCCGGTTTTGCTCGGGGAGATTCGGGAGTGGAAGTGCATGGCTGCGGAGGAGTTTTCGCTTTAGCGGACACATACGTATCCATGGTGCTTGACTTCGTTTTGTTCCTGGCCGCCATGGTGTGGGGCGGCCGGAGACGCCGCTCGGTCGTGTGGGGGTAGATGGTGGTGGGCGTCGTTTCCTCAGCAATGCCCCCACCAGTCCAGTAATTTCGGTGTGTGGGCTGGGGAGCTTGTGGTTCTGGAGGTGGGGTGGTCCGTTTTACGCGGGGTCAGTGTTCAAGTTCTCGGAGGGGTATACAACGGCACATGTTCGATTGGTTTATGCCCCCACCCAGTGCTCTCCTCACCTCCACCTTCTTCTGCTGTCGATGGCGGGGCTCCCCGGACCGGGGGGGTCGGCGTAGCCACTCATGGTGCCGTAGTTCAGGGCCCGGGCCCGGTCTCCCCGGACGGGAGCTCCGGTTGGCTCCCCGGTCAGTAGCTGTCGCAGCAGAGGTTCGGACCCGGGTGGAGGGGAAGGCTCCTCTTCCTTGTTTCAGTCGAGACAGGAGCTTATGGATCGGCTTAGCTGCAAAGGCGGCTAGCGTTTTCCTCCGGCATCAGCTTCAAGAGATGGCCGCCATCTTAGGTCCCGCCAACAGAGGGGACCTTTATCGGGAAGAATCCGTGGGTTTGGCGGTCCGGATCCCGGAGAAGCCCACAGTATCGTGTCTGGGGTTGGTTCCCCTTCCCTCGGAACCGGTGCTTTCCGTCTCAGGTGCGAGTTCAGGCAGGTAAAAAGGATCGAGATACGGCGTCTCGGCCGGAGCACGGCGACTCAGCTTCCACTCGCCATGAGCTCCAGGCCACGCCCCCGGGTCGATTCATTATGATGACTCGTAATGGGGTGAATAAAACTTTAAGGACATTTGCCAATTCCTGTGTGGAATTTCCCAACAGAATTGGAAGAGATGTTGACTGGACATTGTACTTTCTGCTATTAAACGAACAACATAAAAATAAGGCTCAAAGTTGGAATGATGTGAAAAGAAAACACTAACAAAATATGTGTGACAAGCTTTCCCGTACTGGGCATTAGAGAAGGTATACCTAGGCATAAATGGAAAAATAGATGCTGTAGTTGTTCTATGGTTTTAGAAAGTACACGCCATCTGCTAACTCAGTGCCATAGTTTAATACCAGTGTATGTTAAATTACTGGGGAAATAGTAATGTCCCTAGTAATTTAACTCCAAGCCCACAAGCCCATCAATATCCACTAGTATGTTTTGGACATATATGGCCCTCATTACGAGTCAGCTGTTAAAATGCTGGTAAATCCATTGTGCCGGTAGTACCTTTTCTGGCAAATCGAATGCTGGAATTACCAGCATATTACAGGTGTGCACACGCGTTTTTCCCTCCTTGGCGGACACAGTATTACCATCATGCTGGAATTACCGGCAAACACGTAACAATGCCAGTGATTCTGGCAAATATCAGCCGGAAATCACTGATAGCAGAACAGAGACTGCCAGGATCACAGTTGCCGGTAATTCCAAAGCGGGAATTACAGGTGCCAGAATTACCGGCACTGGAAACAGGATCATCGCCGAAACAGGAAGCTTGCTGATTGTCATTTTAAAAAATGCAATCCATTTAAAATCAGCCGCTTCTTGCTCCCACCCACCCCAAACAACACTGCAGACATGCCAGGGAGCAGCAAATCCAGGGTGCCCGTTGTCTGGCTCCGCAGGCCATGCTTCACAGAGCCAGAACTCTCTGCCCTGATTGATAATGTTTTGCAACATGCCGATACTCTATTTGGGTCTGGAAACAGATGCACCAGCCAAAGGAGGAAGACAGCCATATGACAAGAGGTGGCAGATAAGATCACTGCTATGGGGCCTGTCCCACGCATGCCCCGTGACTGCCACAAGTGGAGGGATGACCTGTGGCTGCGGGTGTGGAACATTCTGGCTACCCATTGCAGGGAATCCCTGGTCACAGGAGGATGGACGGTGGCACCGCGACCCTGATGCCCTGGGAAGAGACGTGCAGCTCCATACTGCACATGGAGGGCATTGAGGGAGTTGGGTGGCAGAGGCTGGAGTCGGGTCACAAGGTGGTGTTGGTGAGTACAACAAACCCCATGTGAATGCCAATCATGTACCAAAATAAATTAATCCCCAGGCATAGAAACAAAACATGGCCAAGGGAATGGATCCGACACAAGTCAGTCACAGCAAATGGGCAATCACACAAACACATGCCAGGGGTTGTGGGTAGAGTTAGCCATGCACACACATCGTCCCACACATGGACACATGAGGATCGCCCATGTGCACCAAATGAGTACAAGACAGGAAGCATAGTCCCAATGAACACACAACAACAAGACACTGTGTCAGACCTGCAGTCAAAATGCACTCCCAAAAGCAACATGTAGAAGCCCGCATCAAAGCAAACTGACCAAACAGCATGACAGGAGCAGGACACACACAATGTAGCATCAGTGTAATGCATGCCCTCGGCTATGACTCACTGAAGAATAACTGCATGCCTATCTCACTCCTACAGGCACATCCTTTGACAGTGGCATGGCTGGTCCCTCATCTGGCTGGACAAATGCAGACTGTCGTAGGCATATGAAACATCCCTCCAAAAGGCCAAAGCTCAACTCGATAGTTGCCCTGGACCTCACATGCACCCTGTTGTATGCCATTCCCACCTGCATCTGGGGATCCCTCAGAGGGGTAAGCAGCCAGGGAAGCAGCAGGTATCCAGAGCCACCTGCAAAGGGGTAAGGACACAAGGTCAGCCTTATCTTAATTAAATTAAATTCATGATCTTGCAATTGGCATAGTGTTAATTTGCCATATCTTACACTTAGCCTGTCTGTGTTGGTTAGCCACATCATGCATCTGGTCTTATGGTATGGATGTGCCTTGTGCTCCTTGCTGCCCCCTGAGACAAGCACTGTGTTTTATCAGTAGAGTGCTGGGTTCTGCTCCCTGAGACACACTGCTGGGGGTAGGAAATGTATTGCCACTGACTGTTGTGAGAAACCTGATGGTATTCTCCCACCCACTCCCTCGGGATCTTCTATTCAGATGGCAAGAAAGGGCCATCACTTTTGGATCCCGGCCCTGGGGTTGGACAAGCAACCAAGGGCGAGACATGGTATTCCCACAGTTCCAAAAATACCCCAACCTACTCTCCCTCAGCCTTTATAGAGGATCTCCAATCTCACCCCATCACCCCCTCCCCATTTCCAAATACTGTGACGAGGAAGAGCCAACTAAGATCAGTAAAGACTACCAATAGAAATAACATGGGGAAAGTAAGGGCAACCTAGTCTACAAAAAACTTGAGTTGTCCCACTTAAAGAGTCAGGCAGGGTTAAGCAGTTAATAGTGACCATTTACACATGGGTCCACTTGACTGTTTTTTTTCACTATCAAAGGTGTGGCTTTACAGAGAAAGATGAGCAAGCTGGAGGAGCACTTTGGACCAGAATAGCCACAAAGCTGGGAGCTGCAGGTAAGAGGATCCAGAGGAGAGTGGTGTGCTGCAACACTGTGAGGAGGGCTGCAGTGTGGCTGAGGAGCTGTGTCTCCTCAGAGCCGGAGGGAGGCAGCTGGAAACCTCCTGGCAGAGTCTGTGCAGTTGAGGTTCAAGTGTGCGTGACCGAAGACAGAAGTGAGTGAAATAGAAGGGTGCAGAAAGCACAATAAAAGGAAGAAGGTGCAAGAGGCACAGAAGTATTAAAGTGGAAAAGAACAGTGCAAGTGTGCACAACAAAGAGAGAGGAATAAAAGACAATGCAAGTGTGCACAGGAAACACCTGAAGATAAAAGGTATTAAGGAAAAGTGCAAGTCAGAAATAAAGAGAGGGGTAAAGGATCAGAGTGGTTGTGCTTAGGGAAAGCAAAGAGCCTGGTGTTTTGTTGAAAGCCTCTGTTTCTACCCCATGAAAGGACTGTATATAAGAGAAGCTGTAGGTAAGGAAAATGCATATCCTGACCAGCTGAATAACTATGAAATAATTTGTTGGGTATTGAAAGTTGCAAGACGCCTGTGCTTGGGGAAGGGAACCCTAAGAGACCTGGTCAAGTTGGCAACTTATTGATTTGCCTTATAGTGTTTAGAGGTCTGAAGCATGGGGTAGGGAGCCCCAAGAAGCTTCAGAAGGAACTGTGATACATTTCCTTTTGTGGTGTTCGAAACTTGAATAAGTTGAAGCTTGGGGAAGGGCATCCCAAGGAACACAAAGACACTGACGGTATTAGAATCCACGGCAAGGATCCTGTGGCGAAGGTCTTGCAGGCAACACTATTTTGATTGATCTCGTTTTTGGTGAGCTGAAAACCACGCCTGGCAAGAAGGCCACTGGAAACCAACCCTGGTTTTCCTATTTTTCTGTTTAACCACTACTTTTCATTTTTGACAAAAGAAACAATGTAAACATTTTTGCAGTGTGAGGACAAGCATAGGTTTAAACAGACAGACTTTTCATTTGGCCTTTCAGACATCAATGGCCCTGAGAAGCATCATTTCAGGGAAACATCCCTTTAGAGTTACGATTAGGTAGGTATTACACCAACCCTGAAACTTTAAATAAAGGTTTTGAAACCTTAATCTCTGAGTCTGTGTCTCTCTTGTCACCATGTCTGTCTCACACTGTCTATAGTGAGGACTCACCAGTGTGCATACGAATCCTCATAGTCAGAACTGAATTTACCATGCCTCTACCGCAGCACTGATTGTGTACACTTCACGAAACCTGCCATGAGGTGACACTCTCATTCATGCATCAACACCCCATGGCAATTACTAAGCGCAGAAGGCCCCAAAACTCGAGGACTGGTTCAGCGACACTGTAGCTGCCAACAGCACACCAAAGCCCTCTTTCTCTTCTCCCTCTCAATCCACTGACAATCTGCCCTAACACTGCTTCTGTTGCAGACCCACCAGAGCGCAAGGACAGTGCGTGGTCCAAGACCCATTCACCTTCACATTGACATATACATCTCAACAGTCAGTCTGTTAATTCATGCCCCATGTCTCACCAGGACATACGTCTCATGGCCCTAGGTGGCACAGTCTACTGATACCCTTGCATTGGCACTGTCTGGTCCTACATGTTTAGGGTGATTGGCAGACATGCATTTGTGGCATTGATCCTCCCCTGTCACCCATGCTGTAACATAGGTGTTTATGTACATGTACTCATCCAACATCCAGGTCCTTTGAACTTCGTGATGCACCATGTAAATCAGCAGGGTGCTGTTCTGCAGGACCATAGAGTTGTGGGTTGATCCTGGGAACCGAGCATAGCAGTGGTGATGATCAGGCCGGTGTCACAGGTCATGTGGACATTAAGGGAATGGTACTGCCTCCGGCTCTTGAAGACCTCCTTTGTGGTGTGGGGACGTGTGTGCAGTCCAATGCTATGTCCTCAATCGCATAGAAGCGGTCCTTGATGGAATTTACCTGTGCCTGGTTGGTTGGGAGTGTGATGTGCTGTCCCACATTATAATTGTTCCTCATTAATTATAATTATAATTGTTCATTTATATTGCACTTAATAATAACAAGTGGTTTCTAAGTGCGGGATCGGGATTCGAAAACTGTGTTGTGCTGCGTTGTCTTGCTTCCAAGATAAATGTGTTGCCCCTGAGCTATCCTTCCTCCGACATGGTTGCAGGAAGGCCTCCAATACCTGCACCAGCACTCTGGAGAAAGCAGGCTGTGATATGCAAAGCAGCTGGTTCACAGAGTGTTGGAACGTGCGAGTGGCCAGGACACCAGCTTCAACATGGTGGTATGGCTGACCTAATGCCGATCCTGCTCCCAATGTCACCCTGGATAAGGGTCAGGATGTCAAGCATTGTCACCCTGTTTAGATGGTATAGGGTGTGTATCTGGCCGGCTATGAGTGCCCCGTGTGTGGCCCTTGTGCAGCGAATTACAGCATGCCTCCGCCTCACCACCTGCATCCCATCATCCTCCTCCTCCTCCTGTCCCTGGCCTCCTGTCACCACTGTTGCTGCTCCAGCTCGATTAGCTGCACATAATCCTGCAGCACCTCTAGGTCCATGGCAGCAACAATGAGTGGCAACATGGTTGGATTGGGAAGTGTTCTTGGGGTGGATGCGGCCCTTTAGTACTGTTCCTGTGTGCATTAGGTGTACCTGGGTGGACAGGGTACACCCGTGGCCTTATTTTCCCTACCTGGGTCCAATACTGGCAGCTCTGAAGTGGTGCTGGCTCTGGCATGGGCAAGTCCATGCTCATAATATGCCGGCAATTAAATTGTTCTGCTATTTCCAGCTCCAGTTTCTGGCATGGCCGGTATTTCAAATGCCTGTGTTTCCAGTGCCAGTTACTTCGTGAGTGGTGTTACCGGTGATTCCAGAGAATCAGATCCATGCCACTCATGATTTGTCAGTCCAGTAATAGTGCTGGTATATGTTATTACTGGCATTTTATTACCAGACTGGCAAACTTTTAATGAGGCCCATTGTCTTTAAACTAGAACTCTATCTCTGTCTAATGCATTGATGTGCCTTTGGACTATCATTACAGCACATTTTGTTTCTTAATTGATATGTCGTTTCACATTTCTTTCTTTAATTGTGGTAACTTTTTAACTCAGTGGTGAGCTCTTTTTACAGTAATAGTTTGTTTAAAAAAATTGCAAAGAATATGTTACGTTTTACATTTTGTGTGGACACATATTGTACTTAACTAACTCACACTTGAATCAATTAAAAAAAGATGTCTTGGACTAAACATTCCGTCAGCCCTTGATAGAATAGTTAAGGGTGAGGGATCATGTCATTTGTTCTTCAAACCATTTGGAGATCAACAGGTTTGAAACCCCTGGTCTAGAATGACACCTGGCTCACTCACACTCAGAAGCCTAAAACTATCACAGGCCTCCACCCCAGGGTATACACTAGGCTGTCTGCTGTATCCTTTTGCTGTCAGGAGTACCGTTGTGCTGCACCAGCGTGCTTCAGTGTCGTCGGTTATTCTCCTCTTGCATGCCGTTCATTTCTGGCCTCACCCCCAGCATCCAGCGGTTCAAGTCTCTTCCGTCACTTCAGTGTTTCGAAGCTCTGCTGCTTCCACTCAATCAGCCTGCGTGCTCGGCTTTTTAGTGCGCTCCGTTGGATATCTCGGGCGGGTCTTCAGCATTCATATGTGGCTGGTACCAAGCTCAGCTCCAGGGCTACATAGCATGCTAGTTTCAATGTGTGCCCAGTTTCGTCCTCTTCACCGTTGTCTCCATCCCCTCCCTCTCCTCAGACCGCCGCACAGCCCGCCATCTTTTTTGTCTAGGGGGTCAGGTTTCCTCTCTTCGTTGGTCAGGATGATTGCTCCGATTTCAGTCGGACTTTGACTCGATGAAGGCAGGATCGCTTCCTCTTCACGGGGATGTCGTTTTCGGTCCGATTATCTTCTGTTACCACTAGATTGCAGGATCTTAGGCAGGATCAGGACGGCAGCTCGGCACCTGCGCCTCTCTACTCCATGACTTCCGGCGACGCCCCCTGAGGCCACCTAACATAGTACCAATATTTAACTGGGCTATCACTATTCCTCCAGATAATGGCAGAACAACAGTGTATATTACAATTTATTTACTGTTACTTTTCAGAACATACCACACACTCAATACCAGTTAGTCCCAGAAACACTGGCTGGATTCTCACAACTTTATTTTTAGAATACACTAATATTTTAAGCACAAACTTTTTTATTAAACTATATTAAATGTCGCTTAAGTATACTTATCACAAGGTCCCTAAATGTCACTTAGAAAGTACCTTCATCTTTGCTCTTGACCAACAGGGACATCATGCACTATATTAGTAATTAAAGAAAGGGAGCCCAATTCACAGATACATTGTTATGCCTCCTGAAGAACCACCCCCACCTTGGTGGGGAAACACGTGCCGAGGCACTCAGAGGCACCAGCTCTGCTACAAATCAGCAGGATTTCAACTCATTGTAAGCAACATGCCAAAAGCCACCATTTGCCACACAGCCTGAAAGGCAAGATCTGCCATAGATCAACAGCACAACTGGTCAGTATTTGGAACCCAGGCAACATTTGCAACAATTGCAAATGCATTACGATTGAAGGCCAAGGTGATTCAACTAACTACAAGCGTAACAGCCTATCAGTACAACAACATATCTTTCCCTACACAACATTGCAATTTAGAAAGTTTATTCAAGTAGACATGGCTAAGCAAAATGATGCTTGTTTTTTTATTTAATAATTCTAATCGGAATTTGAAAGAACAACAGTGAAGTAACTGTAATTTAAGTTCATGTAATCTATGTTTTTTTCTTTTTGACTCAAGTATTGAATGACCAAAATTGAAACTTTCAATCTATGTTTGACAAATTAAAGATACACAGTAATTCAAAACTATTTATTTCAAGTATTGTTTTTGGATTAGTGCAATTTAGGGCTTGTAAAACTTTTTTCAGATATTTAATGTATTTTGCACTCAGTTCAGTTCAGTTTCACTTTATTTGGATCAAAATCAAGCAAAGTATCAGTGACAGACAGCCATTATGTGTCGGGTTGGGGAGGGTCACCCTCTCACCTGAGTGGCAGTCCACCATTGTGACGAATTGGATTCCACTTTGCAGGAGTGCAAGAATGAGAAGGGGTAAAATAGCGCACTCAGCCCAACACAATCATAAAGTAAAAACAGGGACAATCAAGAGATATGCCTCCTTCACCTTTTGTGGTAACGTGAGCTGAGGGAAGGCTATACTCTCAAGAGGGGTGTGAAGGTGAACCAGTAGTTACCCAAACAACACAGTATCACAATCCAAAATAAAGGGAATGTCCAATCAAGATTCTATACACATATAAATACTTTAATAAGACACACCATCTGCATGTAGAACGAAAAGAGATTACTATACAAACACTCATCTAAAAGAAAGAACAGAGAAGGTGCAACAGACTGGAGAATGTAGCACTTTGGGCGTAGTCCCAGCCGTGCCAGGTAAGGTACCATCATAAGAAGGATATTGGGTTGAAAACAGAAGCAACTGTGACCTTATAAGTCTCTAGGGCCCAAGTGGACCTTGGAGGCAGTTCAGTGTCGCAGTACCTGGATTCAGTTCCTGGTGGGCTGATGCAACAGACTGATGCAAACTGATCAGGCTCAGTCAGGAATATAGAATTGTGGAGGAGATGGCAGCAAGCGGGCATAGAGTAGGGTTGAATGCGGGTGCGCTGTGTGGTTTAAGTGATGCAGCTCACGGCAGTCTCAAGAACTGTTCACAGCAGGCCAAGCCAAGTTGGACTTTGGCCACTGGGAGAGGTCAGCCAGTGCTGCTCTAACAGTTCTTGTCGGCAGGCGATAATCAATGAAGTAGTGATCAAGGGTGTGTCAATGTGTAATCAATGTGCAGTCAATGCAGTGGCAGCTCACAGGCTAACTGTGGTGAGCTATGGTTGTAACCCCCGTTTAGAGTCGGCCAGTGACCCTCCAAAGATTTGGTTCGGTTTCCAGCTTTGAGCAATCGCTTCGGGCCTAGCAAGTGACTAGGTTCGCTAGGACACAATGCAGTGTCAAGCTGGTTTAGATGCAGTGCAATAGTTCTGCTAGTTGGAGAAACGCAGACAGCAGCACAAACGCCTTCCCTATTGTTCAGAATGCAGGGAACACACAGTGACTGGTTTGAGAACAGGGGGCTTTGGTTGGTCAGGCCCTCTGGGTTCTGTGAGGCCTTCTCAAAGGACTTGAGGACAGATCACTCCAGTGCAGGGTATTCTCTTTATTTATTTATTGTTTATTTATTGTGTATTCATATAGCGCTTATACACAGATGAAGTGCCTCAAATCACTTCAGGCACAGAAGATCTGTTGCGGAATGGTTGGCAATGTTCCACAGCACTGGTCACTCCCAATGTTCCCTGGGAGTGATTAGGGGACAGATCTTCCTTCTGTCTTCGATGTTTCCTTCTTCACCTCTGGCGGAGGGCTTTGAACAGTGCAACTGTCTCAAAGGAAGTCCAGGTGAGAATGTTCAGAACATCTCTTCTGCCTTAAAGGATGCTTGAGGAACTGAAGGAATTCTGCTGAATGGGTGCAAGACTGCATCATTTAAGGGCACAAGTACTAAGGTGATTGCTTTAAAGCTAGCCTGCCCTAGGGGAACAATCCTTGTTCCTGGCTGGAGTGTACTTTGCCTTGTTGATCTTGCACCCAAAGTGCTTTACTCCAGAGGAAGTGGAGGATACAGGAAAGGGAGACAGTAAGAAACATTTATTTTATTTTATTTTATTTTATTACATTTGTTATACGCCCAGACCCGGGGGTATCACGGCGTAGTTACAGACAATGGGATAATGCAATCTTAGAATGAGCATAGAGGTGTACAGGTATAACAATCAAAAATATACAATAGTAGGAATCAACAATATACACTAATATACAAAGTGGTCAGGTGAAATAATTGATTGGAGGGGGTTAGTGCACTGGTTCAGTTAGAACTTGTTGAAGAGCCAAGTCTTCAGAAGGCTTTTGAATTTGGGGAATGAGGTTTCATTCATAATGTAGGTAGGTAGCGCATTCCAATATCTGGGGGCCAGTGTTTTGAAGCTGCTGCCCCCTGCTTTCTCTCTTTTGTATCTGGGGGTTTCAAGGAATGCGTTTTTGTTGGACCTGAGGAGTCTGGTCTGGGGCTTCAACATGACTGTGTTGTTGAGGTATTTGGGCGCTTTGTTAGCCCTGCATTTGTGGGTGATGCTCAGGGTTTTAAATTGTATTCTGGCTTGTATGGGGAGCCAGTGGTGGTCTCTTCTGGTGTTGGATATATGTTCAGATTTTTTGATGCCTAAAGCTGCTCTGAGGGCTTTGTTTTGCATGAGTTGAAGTTTAGCTATGTTGGCTTTGGAGGTGCCAAGGAATAGGATATTACAATAGTCTAGCTTAGACAGTATGAGTGCTCTGGCTAGAGTAACACAGTTGCTGGTAGAGAGGAATTTACGGCTGAGGGAGATGAGTTTAGAGGTGTAGGAAGTGGATGAGGCTAGTGTGTTTACTTGTTTAGACATGGATAGTGTGGCATCTAAGTACACGCCGAGGGTCTTGACTTGTTTAAGAACAGGGATAATGGTTCCATCGATGGTGAATGATTTAAAGGCGGGCTCAAGGGTGTTGATTTTGCTGGAGGAGCCTAGTATGAGGAGCTCGGTTTTGTCGTCGTTGAGACAGAGGCTGTTGTTAGCCATCCAGTTTTGGATGAGTGAGTAGATTTGGTTAACCAGGAGGGAGTCTTGTTCATGGTTGCCTGAGAGAGGAATGAGGATTTGGGTGTCATCGGCGAAATTAGTATAGATGACACCCAGGGTATCCAAGGCTGCAAATAATAGCTTGGTGTATGCATTGTACAAAGTGGGGGATAGGCAGGAGCCTTGCGGCACACCTGCAGGGACAGACACTGGGTCTGCTGATTCTTTGCCGATGGATACTCTGGAGGTCCTGTCAGCCAAGAAGGATTTGATCCAGTTGGTAGCGTTCTGAGCTAGGTTGAAGTTGTTTGCTAGAGTGTTACAGAGTTTGTCGTGGTCAACCAGATCGAAGGCCGCTGAGAGGTCCAAGAGCATCAGAAGGCAGAGTTTACCTGCTTCTCTGGTGGCATCCATTTGGATCTTCAGATCAAGGAGGGCTGTCTCTGTGCTATGGTTGGGGCGGAAACCTGACTGGCGATCTCCTAGTAGGTGATGTTGTTCCAAGTGGTTCTGAATTTGGCAGTAGGCTATTTTGTCGATTATTTTTAGGAGAAATGGGACCGTTGTGATGGGTCGGTAGTTAGTGGGTATTGTTGGGTCCAGGGAAGGTTTTTTTAGAAGTGGTGTCACCCAAGCTTTTTTGATACTGGTGGGGACTGTGTTTGTGAGGAAGGAGGCGTTGATGAATTCAGTGATGATAGGTGTGAGAGTGGGGGCGCATAGTTTTACTAGATGGGATGGGAATTGGTCTTCCTTGCAGTTGGAGGCTTTGAGTTTCGTTATAGTGTCAAAGACTTCTTTGTTAGTCACTGGTGAGAATTGGAATGGGGGACCAGTACATGATGGTGGAAGGTTTTTTCCAGTGTCCAGACAACTCCTGCCTATCCTACTCCTGCCCCTTCCCTCCTATTGACAACAAAGACCTTTCGATATGCAGCACCCTGGTGTGAGGCTTCTCCTCCCGAATGGATGTGCACCTTTCATACCTGGGCCCAAAACTGGAGATGAGAGGGAATGGGAAGCGGAATTAGAACCAGTGGTCAGCATTATGGGAGAGCTAGGTGGACACTTCTCGCTTACTAGAAAGGACATAGAATCATCTGCACTCTGGCTAAACTTCATAAAAACAGGATTAAATTAAAATGGTCTCTGCTGGTTTTGTGAGGTCCACCCTGGCACTCTGCCACAATATGCTTGTGTCCATATTCAGGCCTATTGAATGCTATGGATGTATATTGAAAAATACCAAATTGAGTCCAGTCCTACAGATGTATGGGTGGCATGTAAGGCATTCTTGACAGTGGAACAATGAAAAAGGCAGCATTTACAGCTTGTAAGTACCACTTACGTAAACTATATGATATAGTAATTACCAATCCCCATAGAGTCCTATAGGACTCCAAAATGGGGAATAGCTGAAGGGTCTGCATGATTCAGAATCAAACAGGCCCTACCCATTGCCACATGCTTACCACATGCTGTAACGTAATAGAGTTGTTCAGTATTTCTGATACTTTGAATTGTGCCGTTAACGATTTAGGGTTCAATAGAGTAGCATTCACTTCTAAAATGTTTAGCTCACCTGCTATAACAAATGTACTGCCAATTTCCATATATGTTTCCACATTACTAAAACTGGAAGACTAAAATGCTAAGGACCCCATTGCTGGTCTGGCTGTAATTCCAACGTAATTACTGCCGCACTCGTTTACCATTATCGGAACTTGAATCAGATAAGAGCGCCACGAGAACAAGTGGCAGGATGGCGATGTTAATACCTATTTGCAGAGTCCGTTAGACCTCATGGGGAATTAGGAGGAATTAATATGGATGGTAATTCTGCCAATGTAATTCCTCCAGTTTTTGTGCTAATGGAGAGTAAATACCTTCAGCGAAATGTTTTAGGTATCTCCTCTGCATTACTGGCAAACTGAAGTATGGCGGTGCTGTAAAAGTGGCAGTGATTGATTACATTTTTTTACAGTGCCGCAATTCTCGTGATGACGCAACATGTTGCCAATGATCAGAGACACAGGGCCTCATTACAAGTTTGCCGGTGCCGTAACAACGGTGCCGGTAAGCTACCAGCACCATTGTTACCAGACCAGCAAACTACGAGTTCTGCGAGCGGGTGCCTTTCAGCCCGCCAGGTCTTAACTGGCAGGCGGAACGGCACCCGCTTGCAGACTTTGACGGATGCACCGGCACCATTGATGAATGGTGCATCCGTACTCCGCATTCCCAATTGAGTCCTGTGGGACTCAAATGAGAATGGGGAGTACATTTTTCCGGCATCCGGCAAAGGGGATTTACCGGGACTGCTGGGACTGTAATGCCCCGGTAATTCCCCATTGCCGGGTGCTGAAAAAAAAAGACTGTTTTACTGGCACAGCTACCGTCAGAGTCATAATAAGGCCCACAGTCTCACAAACATCCATTCAAGATTCCCCACGGCTTCACAATTTATGAATTGACATGGAATAGAGGACACAGCTGTTAAATATTCAGATTTGAGTGCCTTTCTGTCACACGGGGTGTCAAATTTACTTGTTGGTAGTTATGCAGCGTCCCAACAAAGGTCAAATGATTGGAGACCTCCATTTCTTTAAATCATATTCCATGATTGGCCAACGTCGGGCACCATAATTCAGTCTTCCCAGATCGAGCCATTGACCTGGAGCTAAAGGGGTTCCAAGCGTGCGGTTCGCTCACTTCTCTCTCTAGTTCCCCCTAGTGGGAGCATGTTATGAGCTGATGCTTTTAGAAATATTACGTCTACATATTTCACGTATAGGAGGACAACGCCCCCACCCTACCTGACACTCAGTGATCTCCTCCCCACTGTCTTCCCCACATGCTGCCAATTGGCCACCGTCCCTGGTAGCTCCTCGCTCCTTTTTTCTCTGCTTCCCTCACTGTGTTCTCCCCCCTATGATTGTAAAGCACCCTGTTGCTTCCCGAAGCTAGGTCCGCGCTCAATAAATACCCTAATAAAAATAATGATAACCCCACTAATAACGTCGGATCCTACCAAATGGAAGCCACCCAAGGTGGGTTTTGGGTGCTACGTTTCCACCCTGGCGCTTTGAGAGCAAATACCTTGGAGAGAATGGCGCACAGCGGCTTGGAAAGAACGTATCACATGATGGCGGCTTCATTCATCTCTTATTCATATAAACATTGCGCTGATATCAGCAGGCGTGTGGGACCGGCGGATTGAAGGACGCGGCTAGAGCAAATCTATTATAGTTTTGCTTCACCGCTGTTTTCAGCACAATAGCTGTGACAACCACGCTGTATCTATTTCCATTCTAAGTAACGATTGCATTGTGTGTGTTCAGCTGCAGGAATATCTGTGGAAAATACTTTTGAGCTTACCGTCCAGGTGATTTGTTATTTGTTGTGCGGCGGTGTTGGCGCAGCAGCCTGTCACCTGGCACCGAAGGGAAGTCACAGCGACCCAGTCCCGGGCACCACGTGATGGAAGCATCCTTATTCTGCTTCTAAGAACAATTTCATGCTGACCTCATCATTAAGCAATCCACCTTTCTTCCCATTACCATCACATGCTTGCAACCCATCTATTCCCTCCTTTAAAAGTAGCACTGCCTTGAAATACATGACAAGAGCATGCATGCCATGATCTGCAATAAGAAAGCCTTGGGTGGTATTGCTCAATTCCCTGGAACCGCGGCTCTCGGCGCAGGCTTCCCTCTGGGAATCTCTGCTTCCATAGCATTTAAATTTACACTTTGGAAAAAAGTATGAAGCTGTTTGTTTCAATTGTAACATCATTGTGCATGATTTGTAACTTTGTAGCCCTCATAAGGGTAACAGGAGCAGGAGAATCGTATTTTGTTGTTGTTTTCTTCATCTCATGTGCAACGCAAATTAGTTTTAGATTGAACACACTCAGCTGTTATTTTGCAGGGCTTCCTTGTTCCGACTCTTAAGGAAAGATAAGAAAGAAATGTATTTCCCTGCTTGCTGGTGATTTTGAAATGTTGCAACTTTATTCCTTTAAAGGGGAAGGCGTTATATACTACACTGGGTGATTGGGTCTGGCTAGGGAACGCAAATGGCTCTTTAAGAGGGTCAAACACTAGCTCTGGGCAGCCCCAGGGCCCTATAAAAAAGGCAGCAGAACTCATCACATAAATCACTGGGAGGAGTGAAGTAGAAATGTCTTAGGGTGCTTTTCTCAATTCCCATGAACCCCAAATACAAATTATCATAACAGTAATTAGTAAACAGGTTGCCTTTCCTCTCCCTTTTAGTAGTGTGGCCAACATTCAAGGCTTAAGACAGCAAAGTGATCTCTTGGATGTATAACAAAAATCACAATAAAAAGGGGAAGTGATCAAAACCATAAGGTTGAGACAAATAAAGCTTAAATAATATTAACATGTATTGACTCAATGTAACTGATAGTGGAGGTGCAAAATCTTGCTGTCGGAAAACGAATTACATATAAATCTCCAGTGGTTCCCACTGGTTGCTCATTAAACATTAGCGTTGGTATGAAGCTGTCTTAATCCACCTTCTCGTCAAGACAAAGGTCAGCTGACCAATATGCAGTCGAGATAGGGCCCACAAGAAATACCTTCACGCTTAGATAGCTTAGTATTCTAGAAGTCAGTTCGCTCAGAAGGTAGCCGATTGCAGGAGATCTTTCAAGATGGTCTCAATTCTTTCCATGCATCCAATGGGTGCTCACATGATGCAGTCCCATAATGAACAAAAAGCTGAGTGAGAGGCAAGTGCACCTTGAGGCTGAAGCAGAATGAGGGGTCCTAGGTGTGAAACAATGGTTTCTCTCTTTGTCGGTTGACTGTTGAGGAAAATATCGTTGAAGCTTTGCTGGTGTCAACAAAAAGACTAGGGCCTCATCACGAGTTGGGTGGTATCCCTGTGGTAATAGCACCGGGGTACAGCCCAACGCTTTTAACTTTACCGCAAATTGGTCCTGTCCAATTTGCGCCAGCTCCTGAGTTGCGGGGGTGCTGTTAGTCCCCATTTATTATGAGTCCATTGGACTCTATGGGGCTTTTCAGCGCTATTGCTGTCAGCGGTAATAGCGCTGGCGGTAATAGTGCCGAAAATGGGCAGAAAGCTGGAGATTTACCTCCAGCTCAGAGGTAAATCTCCAGCTTCCGGCCCAAACTTGGGATTGGCCGGAGTGGTAATAACATTACCACCACATTTTTACCACTCTGCCTAACGTATGATGAGACCCTAAATGTTTTCAGTTTAGCTTGCTCAACAGCCTGGTTGAAAGCTCACAAGTTAAGTGCTTGACTCAAACACAGGCAAAGGGCAGTCCTGCATATTCCATATTTGAATCAACCATTCTTTTGAGGTCCATAAAATGAGTACTGTTGAAATGTGTGTTAATAACAACAGAGAACATTTGAAAAACAACAATATGACAACCCAGCTGAAGAAGAACAGAGTTGCAGAGTGAAGATCTTCCTGCAAGGACCACTTTTAGACAGCTACACAGTCACCTGATAGTAAAGAAGTACACATTAGCCAATATTTCTTGGGAAACCTCGAAGGCATCTATCAGAAAGAACACCATATAAACTGTGTTAGACTAGGTGAAAAGGGTGATTGTTTTTATTTTTTATTTTATGTTTTTGTAGCACACCAGAGCCCGCAGTCAACAGGGCGCGGACATGAAGACAGGGGACTAACAAGCAAGACAAGACAGGGGAAGGGTCATTCCTAGGTCTGGTTACATTATAATTTATTTGAATAGAGGTGTTTTCAATGTCTTTTTGAAAGTCGTAATTTTAGATTCTAGTCTGAGTGTGGCTTGGAGATTGTTCCACTTTAGGGATGCTTTGACTGGGAAGGATCGTCCTGGTCCATTTGCTTTCTTGACGCATGTGGTCTTCACTAGGCCTTGGTCCATTGATCTCAAAGGTCGTCCAGGTTCATATAAAGGTATATGCTCTTTTAGGTATGCTGGAGCGGGGCCATAAAGGCAATGGTGGATGATTGAGACTGTCTTGAAGGTGATGCGATCGTCCACAGCTAGCTAGTGTATAGATGTTCTGTCTTCCGTGACGTGGCCCCTCCTGGATTTCCTTTTGATAACTCTCACTGTGTCATTCTGGATGACCTGACATTGGTCTATGCAACTTTTGTTAGCTCCTAGTAACAAGGCGTTTCCATAGTCGAATTTTGAGAGAATAATAGTTTCAGTGATGGTGGTGCAGCTTTCTTCATTTAAGACAGGTAGTATATGCAAGAGCAGCCTTAGGTAGTATTGGCCGTTCTTATTTAGAGGTGGGTTCTAAGTACACACCTAAGGTTTTCACTTTGTCAGAGACTGAGATATTTGAGTTTTTAATGCTGAACTTGGAAGTTTGGCTGTGGTCTGGGCAGATCCAAAGATCATAAGCTCTGTTTTGTTGCTATTTAAACAGACCCTTTTTGCTTTCATCCAGGCCTCGATTATGTTGTAGATATTAGCAACCGTGGAACTGTCCTTGCTGTGGCACCCACTTAGTTCTACTATCTGCTGGGTATCGTCCGCAAAGTTTGTAAATAGCACACTGAGGTTTTTAAGACGGGTGCAAAGACATCGGAGGTATAGATTGAAAAGAAGGGGAGATAAACTAGCCCCTGGGGCACACCAGAGTTTATGCTTATAGGTTTAGCAAATTCTCCACCCCAATGTATCTTGGAGCTACGTTCCACAAGGAAGGAGGAAATACAATCTATAGCCTCCTGTGAGACATTTCCAGATGTTGCCAATTCTTCCAGGAGATTATGCTAATCTAGCAGATCAAAATATGCTGAAAAATCTATGAGCATCAGCATGCCGGTGTTGCCCTTGACTAGGATATTCAGCATTCTAGGTCAAGCAGCGCAGTTTCAGTGCTGTGCGAGCCTTTGAAACCGGATTGTTGTGCATCAAGCAGATTGCATTTGTCCACGTAAGTTTAGTTGCTACTTTATCTAGGATTTTCAGTAGTAGATTACAGTTGGTTATTGGGCAGAGGTTTGTTGGGTCTTGTTGGTCAAGTCCTGCTTTTTTGACTAGCGGTGTAACTGTCACTACTTTAATTGTTGCTGGCCCTTTTCTATCTCTAAATAAGGCATTGACCATCCAACAAAAGAGCGGATCAAAAGTATCTGTGTTTTCTAGAATGATTTTCGGGGCAGGATATTCTCTGAACAGGTTGTCTGCCTGAGAGAGGAGAGAAGCTTCTTCATTTCCTCTATAGTAAGGACGGTGAACTTGAATTTTTCCCCGTGTGTGGTGGTAGTGTCTAGATCCTTCAAGGAGGATTGTGCTTGAGTGGACACCTGGCAGAGGCCGATAGCCTTGCAGGCTTTCTGAATTTTTTTGTGGAAGGCAAGTTGAACCTTAAATAACCTGAAAGTTAGGAATCTGCTCCATCCAGTTACTATAGATGCCATGTACCGCCATCAACAGGGATGCCATGTCCAGTAGTAATGCATCCCGATGCCCAGGGCAACATATTCAGCTCTAAAGCCTACAACCCTACCAGCTACCACTGCCTGGTCACCTCTAATGCAGCAAGTTACATTGATGATTGTAACGCTTCGCCCATCGGACATCTGAACCCACCCACAGCCAGGGTCTCACCTTCGACTGGATTGCTAATCTCAATAGCAACACCGCCAGCCCTACCACAACAACAGGCACATGGTCAGACATATCACACAACAACCTTTGACATCCCCATCAGCAAGTGGCCCAGCACCTGTCACACAGTGAAACCTGGAGCCCTAGCAAAGCCTAACCCGCACTAAAGAAGAGCTTTTGGTTCACCCTCAAGTTCCCTGCTTCCTGCACCAAGAAATACACTGAAGAAACAACATGGAGAAACAACCCCTCCTGAGCCACCAGAGCATGGCACACCTCCCTCGCTAAAGACTACAAAAGACTGATACATACTGCAAAAGCCAGTAGCTAAACAGGAGAATAGACAACGAAAAATCCAGCACTCGCAAACAGTTTACGATGCTGTGACAACTTGAGTCTCTAGTCACCCCTCCCACAGAGCTCACCATAGATGAGATTTGGTGCACCAAGGTGCAAGAAGAGATCATGGGAAAATGCTGCTCCATCCAGGAGAAAATATATACCAAGCAAATGGCCATTCACACCAAACCACCACCTACCACCCCCACACCTCCCATGGCACCCCCCCTACACGAATTACACCAAAGACACCCAAATCCGCTGTCCTCCCTCAGTCACCTACCACCAAAATATCACAGCCATTAATTCAGTCTATGACATCATCCAGAACTAGATGGCGACCCTCTAGCTATGTGTAAATGACGACAAAACTGAGATGTTCATTGTAGGCTCGCACACCACACTCTGCAACATGGATCCAGCTTACAAAGACTTAAACAAAGACAGAAACCTAATCCAAACATTACCTGCAGCCAAAACCCCAGGCTTCTACCTAGACACTACCCTTGACCTCTCACAGCAGGTAAATGGCATTGCTTCATCTGCTGGGTGGGAACCACACAGTTAGCCAGTCACTCTCACTCTGTTCCCCTTCCGGAGTTCCATATAGATTGCAGAAAGGTGAATATAGCAGATGTCCCTTCTGAAAATTATATAAATGGTTTCTTCATGTGAAATACAGCTTCAAAAATAAATCACTGGGTTTTCTTGTGAAAAGAGTTACATTTTAATATCAAAAGTAGGGGAGGCCAGCTGATGCCTCATGGAAAAGTGCTCTTAAGCCAATGTAATAAAGCTTCAAAAACAAGTCACTGGTTTTCTTGTGAAAAGGGTTAAATATTCAGCCAGCGAATGGAAGATGGCTGTAGCAATAGCAGTTACAGAGCTTGGATTCCGATTGTAATTGAAACATTCCATACGTCTCACTTACACAAGAGTTCATAGAGAACGACTGTTCGGTTTAACAACGAAGGGCTCAGCCCTGAAGAAGGAGTATTTCTCTGAAATGCATTAGCTTAAGGGCTCTTCTCGATGAGGCATCAGCAGGCCTCCCTACTTTAGAAATTAAATGTAACTCTTTGAGTGAATTAGACAAGTAGCTAACAGAGATGCCAACTTACCCATTGCATATGACCCCACCAACTTAGTAAGTACTTTAATTAAGTCTACTTTAGAGGAAGTTGAGAGTCATGGGTGGATCACAGAAAAAAAACAGAATTTTCTTGCCAATACACACCTATTGTTTTATATTTTACCCAAAATACATAAATCCTTCACACGTCCACCTTGTTAACCTATCAGAGCAGCCAATAACAATCCACTTGAACCGCTGGTTTGGTATGTTGATGACATTCTTTAACCCTGGGTAGAAAAAAACACCTAAATACATCTGAGACACTACTGACTTTTTGAACCTACTTACCATGGTTGAATTTACAGATAATTATCTATTGGGCACGACTGACGGCATGAGCCTTTACAGTTCGATACCCCATGATAAATGATTACAAGCAACTGAATGGTTCCTTCTTAACCATACTATAGAAACCCTAATCCAATGTTCATATTCACATTCTTAAAACTGATCATCCTCAATAACAATGCCCAGATACAAAGATCAACTATAACTGCAAATCTCAGGGCTCTCCATGGGGGCAAGCATGGTTCATGTGTATGCAAATATATCCATTTAATGGAAATTTGAACATCATTTAATTATCAATGAGCCACTCTACCAGCAACATTTGAGATTTTATAGATGGTACATTGATGATATTTTCATATATGGAGAGGTACTGAGACAAGTTTGAAGGAGTTCTTTGAAGCAATCAATCCTGTGCACACACACATTAAGTTAATCGAAAATGTACTGTGCACAACACTGTTTGTCAAACCAAAAGATAGAAATAATTATCTACATGGATTCCGCACCCCCCACCCACAGATGATTAATACTTTACCCTTCAGTCAGTACCTGAAGCTCAAAAGAATATTGTCATCTACTGAGATGTTTTTCCTGAATAACTGGAAACTCAGTAATACATTCCTGTCCAGGGGACATCAAACTGATAAATTCATGAAGATTTAAAATTCAGTTTCCAATATTGAAAGTAGTACACTGTTTCAAAACAAACCCACCCAAACAATTGGTGCAACTTATTCATGTTTCGACTTATTCTCATCAGAGTGAACGGATTAAGAAAATGATCCAGAATAATTGCCACATTTTACAATATGACAAACTTTAGCTCAACTCTTCTCATAGCCACCTTGATTTGCTTACCACGACAACACCTATTGTACACTAGTGGGTAAAAGCTGGTAACTTGATACCTGAAGTATTTCAAATAAAAGGAAAGGCACGTATCCATGCTTGAACTGTCAACACTCTAATAATATAATGAAAGGTCCAACCATCAGAAATCCTTGTACAGGTCGATCTATACCCCCCTGATGTTACACCACCTACGACTCTATGAATATGGTATATGGTCTATAATGCCCATGTGGAATTTACTATGTGGGGATGACCACACAGAAAGCAAAAGTGCATTGGAAAGAGCACAAATCTAAAATTAGACGTAAATAGTAGAGATACCCTGTGGCTATGCATTTTTCAGAGTTTCATTATACAGTGACCAAAATAAAGCTCCTTGCTTTTGAAGTTGTTAACTTATCACCCTGTGCTAGTGACTTGAATAGGTTATTGTCCCAAAAAGATCTTTGGGGATTAATGATATGTCTACCCTCACTCTGACGGGCATGAATTCAGAGTGCAATTTTGCCTTCTTTATCTAAAACGCATATGGTTCTGATGATATCCTGATAATGTGAAAGTTGACGAATTTGCAATTTCTACACTTCTCAGACGTGCATTGCCCTCCTTTAGTAATTTCATTGTGCTTGACATAATAGAATCTCAACTGTAGTTTGGCTAATATTTATTAGGGGCCAGGAATGTACTTGACTCTCAAGATTTCTATACCATCCTATGTCAGGAGGACCCATTTTTATTATGGTCACTATGTGACCTGATAGAAGAACATATATATACCCCTGTACTGTCATTTAATTCATGGAAAAGTCTTTAGCTCTTCATGGAAATGGTATTTATTTCTGGTTTCATTTTCAATATTCACTAAAAAACTAGAATACACATAATAATCAGATATTCCGGACATTGCTTATTACTTGATGCTTGGAGCGTGATTAGTTACAGCTAACTTGACTACTACCAGGCATACGTGTGGCTAGATTGCAATGGGCTACTTCCAATATGGTGGCCGGATTTAGTCCTTTTAGATTTCTGGAATTGACATGATAGTATTTGGCAATTCACACACCATGTGACATGACTCTTACTATATAAGTAGGAAGTGATCCATTTAACGGTTTAGCTGCCCCAACCAGAGGCCACCTGTATGCTGCCGGTCAGGTAAGAGAGGAGTGCTTTAGCTGAGAAACAGTTTTCAGCTTCTGAGTTTATTTAAGGTTGTGAGTGATACTTTGCTTCACAAACAGATGGTGTTGGTGGATGATGTCATAGAATCCCTATGAAGGGAGAAGCGGTTTTGAACCCAGTGTTAAGGAACTTAGAAGTACACTTTTACTTTGTTAAATGGTGGCTTTTTTAAGTGATTAATATTCTTAATTAGACAGCTAAAGAGAGACTTTGCTTTTGTTTAAATAGTGAATTGATTGCATACTTCGAACCAATAGCACTTTTAGATTGCACTACACAACTTTTCTGAAGCAAGCGGTTTTTTTGACATAGTGTCTGAGAACATATAGGCACTTTTCTACCTTGCTATGCAGTTTTTATTTGAATAGATGAGGAGTTTTAATGAGTAGCCAGACTAATGGAGTCTCCCTTTTGTTTCCACAGCTGATGACATGGGTCCTGATCTGATAATTATAGATCTCCTTTTGGAGTGTCACCCCTTAATTGGGTTTGGAGCGTGTTTACCCTTTGTTTCAAGGGGAGGATATCTCATTTTGACAGGTTTGTCTTGAATATTTAGTATATATTGACATCTTATACATGACCAATTAACTTTCATTATTTGTTGATAAGCTCCTATTCATTTTCCTGAAGTTAAACACTCTGTCTTCTTGACAAAAGGATTACCTTGAAACACGTAGACGTTATTGTGTGGTAACTATAGTGCAGCCCTCTACACAAAACTAAAGTTTGTTATCTACGTTTTGTAAAAATCATGAACGCACTGTTAGAAAACTTTAGTTAGCATTAGAACAGACTTTCTTAAATGAACACATATTAATGTTTCAGTTGCTGATTTGATATTGACTGTACTTTGAACATTGATCATTTGCCCTGTTTTGTGAATTTGTTAGATAAAAAAGATGACTTTACAAAAAATATATTACTATGTTACTGTATTGCATGGTATCATTAATAATCCATGCATTGTTCTTAAATGCTGCCAGAGTATTTGCCTTGATTTTTTCACAAAGAGACTTGTGTCCAGGGTGTCAGTGCAACACTGCTCTCTTAGATTTGGCTGGGGATTTGTTAATTTTGATTATTAATGACATTTTGCGCATAGAGCCAATGAGTGCGTGCACCAATTCTATATAAGAAATATCATTTGTATATGTATGTTCTAATTGAAAAAAAAGAACAAATTGATTGCATTTTTCAGTGCAACTTTATAAATATATATTCCCTGTCGATTGCGCTAGTGACTTGTGAGTCACTCAGGACCATATTTGGTTTCAGGCAAAGAGTAGTTTTCTCAGGCACTTGCAGAAGGCTTGAGTAGGGGTGCTCTGTACCTCTTTACAAGATTAACCTGATTCTGTATACTTCTCATAACAACAGCCTAACTGGTGTCCTGCCTAACGGGTAAGAGGGGTAATTTGAGTCAAAGTGGTGAGAAGGTAAGACCATAGTGGATGCAGGATCTAGCTTGGGGGCAACCACAGTAAAGGTGGAAACACGTTTGTTGGTGTATGCACACAGTAAGCTAGACATTTATTCAAGGTTGAATCAGCAGAGATTGTTCTTTGCCTTTTGTTGGACCTCGAATAATAGATGGGGTTCAGCTGTTCTAAACACTGGCATATGCCGGGGTTGCCAAAGGGCAGGAGGAACCTGAGACATATGATGATTTGGGGCAGCTGATTCCTGGTTTGATGTGTGTTCTAAGCACAGGCATATTGGTTTAGGGCCGGCAGGATAGCCGGGAGGATAGCTCAGAGACAGCGTGTTTGTCTTGGAAGCAAGACAACGCATAGCAACCCAGGTTCAAAGCACGGTCTCACACTTATAAACTGGTATCTGGTATAAAGCGCATTATAAAATAACAATTATAATGATATGCTGGATTGCCAAAGGGCAGGAGTCACCTGAGACATATGATGAGGGGCTGTGTGAGGAGGAGAGATTTCGAATCTGACGTGCTGAATGCGATGGAGTTAGTGATGAGCACAAAGGTTAGCAGAATCCCACCAGCTGGTTCTTCTCCACTGGATAAACAGAGTTACTACTCCCCTGACAGAAGGCAAGGCTGAAGTGTATATTTAGGGAAATTATCATTAGTGAAAAGGAAATGTTAAATAATACAGTCCCCTTAAGATGTTATGCTTTTTGCACTGCAAAGATTGTAGGAATATGAAAAACGAATGCACGAAAAAATGGCAATGAAAGAGACCTATCTGGAGATGTGATGGGTTTTCAATGGGCTTTTTTGTGAGAGTTGGTGAGGGTGTATTGTTGTGGTGGGTGTGCGGACACTGAGATATGTTATGTGTCATCTGTCTTCTCGCTTTGCTCCTGTGATTGTTTAGTATGTGCACTTGGTTGGGACTTCATGTACTCCACCCTAGGATATTTTGTGTAGTGGGGACTGCTAATAAGTCTCTGGTTGGGTTTGGTGACTAATCTTTTACAATCAGGGGACAGGGGTTGGCTTTGCTTTTCACCCCACAACCCCCAACTTTGCTTTTATTTCCCGAAGCCCCTTTAGTGCTGATCTGCTGTTCGGTTGTTGACACGAATTGGAGGTTCCTGAACATTGTAGACCCAGAAAATGTTAGAAATGTATTGTTTTACAAATGTAAATAAACAAACACAAAGGGTGCTTCATTCGTCCTTGCAAGTAGATCACACTTGCTTTTTAACACTGAGGCATTTCTAACCAATGATTCCACTCCAACAATTCACACAATGATTCGATGGGGCTGTACAATAACAAAGAAAGATAGTGGCAAGGAGCAGAAAGAGTAACCTAGACTTCAAAGACAATAAATAGCATTATTTCATGGTTCTAGACTTGTTATCTCGTCCCCTTAGTGTGCAACCTCCCAACTGATCTGCAATTCCTCCTCTTAGCAGCCACCATCCTTTGCAGATGCCTGGGGTGAATCTGCCCCCCGGCCCTCATTCTCAATCACAGCAGCAGGACCCTCCTGGGGATATCAGCATCTGATTCCAGAACACTGATGTGCCTTCTGGCAGAAACCTGATCCACAAGAGGATACGAAGGTGCCCCACCCAGTAGCTTTGACATGCCCTTAATGTATTCTTTCCCTCCTCTCTATCATGGAGGCCTCATACCCCACCCCTCTCTTGTGTGTTGTGACCATCACTCCACACCCTTCACAATCATGGTCTTTGGCAACCTCAGGCCCACCACTATGTTGTTTGCCATAGACCACTCACGCATATGAAATATCATCATGCCAACCCTTTCCCATTGATGTTTTCATCCGGTCCCCTTGAAATAAACCTTCACCTGTAATAATTTATTTATTTATTACATTTCTGTAATGCCCAGACCCAAGGGTATCACGGCGCTTTGTACAGTGCACAGGTAAATAGGACAAGGTACATGGTAACAGCATAGGCAAGAAACAGAGATTAACTGTTACTCATATTTATCGAACAACCAGACCTTGACTAGTTTTATGAAGCTGGAGAACGATTATTTGTTTCTGGTGTGAGACGGCAGAGAGTTCCAAACCGAAGCTGACACCACCTGCTCTTTAGTTCTTTAAACAGGGGTGAACAGTGAGATGCTAGTACTTGATATGAGCGCTCACACTGGGACAATTTGGGTAATGCGGTTGCTTAGGTAGAGGGGGGCCTCATTGTGAATGCAGCGATGAGCGAAGGATGCCCTTCTCCTCTCTATCAACTTGCAAATACATCTTAAGCCATTGGTTCACCAATGTCATTGGCCCAGGCCCCTTTTGTTTGAAGATTTCTACTCAGGAAACAGAACAATATGCGTTGGTTCAATCAAGTGCTCCTCCACTTAAAGCCCCCATGGGGTCCCTAGAGGGTATTTGTAGATATTCAAGTCTAGGATGCAAGTCATATGCTATGCTTGGACCTAATCCATAAACGGAATTACTATTGCCAACACAGATATTGCCACGCAACTGCCCACTATGTCAGGGAACCATACTACTGCACTCATCTAGCCACTGCTCAATAAGTTATTCAATCTCATCTCTGAATTAATGAACCTGACATCATGTGATAAATCAGCAGTTTAGCTCAATTGCTGAACATTTTCTAAACAAAAAACAAAAAACTTGAATTGCCCACTTTCTACCAATAGTGCCATCCATCCTCAACACGTCTTTCCTCCCTTCCATGCCTAACACCTAGTCATGCAGGCCTTCTAAGCACCTTCACACCACTCCTCTCTGCTGGTTGTCAGGCTGTACTCACCATGAAGAGAAAGTAGATTCCCCTCCAGAATCTCCACCGTCCCCGTGAGCACTTCTCACGAGATTCAGTCTCGATTTTGAAGATGAAAATAATTATGAGAACCAGTAGACTACGGGTGTTTCACTGGCCAAACTAATTGAGAGAATATCCTTCTACAACAATCAGAGTGTAGGAAAGCAAATACCATTATTGCCAAAGTCTGGGTGGCCATTGAATTAGCACTCATTGCCACCAGTGATGATCTTAAGAATCAGGCATACACCAAAGAGGCTTTGTTTATCAACCATGACCTCTCTGCTGTCTTGGACACAGTAGCCCATCCAACCATCATCAAACTATGGGCCTAGATGTGGTTGCATGGCTAAACTCTACAATGAATTTCCTCTTTCCTCTGAGACAGCATGCATATAATATCTCCTCCTGCCATTACACCACTCAGCACCCTCGCCTTCTCACTCTCTCACCCAAAGGACTCAAATGAAATCCACCCTCTCTTCACGGCTAGTCAACTTCAACTTAAAGCCTCTTGCCCCTCTGATGCAATCCTTCAGCCTCATTTGCTAATGCTGATGATACCAAAATCATCCCTATAAACCAAAACTCTCCTGATTTAGATGTCAAAAGCTTATCTGTATCCGACTTGCAGTTGACCACTGGATGATCCTGAGCTATAAGAACTCAAATGTATGCAAGACAGAGTTTTTGAATTGTGACACCAGGCTCTTCACTCTGTCACTTACTCGTGGTGGCTGTCTGAGCTAGAAACACCACCATCTCTTCTCCCCTGCCGAGGTATTTGTATTTTTATTATACTTTATACAGCGTCTTTGTCCAAAACGCTTTACATAAGACAATCAACAGTACAGTAAAATCAGCTATGTAAATCAGTGTTCAAATTCTGTTGGTATTAATCAATCAGAAGACGGAAGAAAGTGAGTTTTTAGAGAGGAGCGGAACAGAAGATAAGAAATAATGGAGTCAAGAGACGAAGGGAGCAGGTTCCAGTGAAGAGGAGCAAGGTGCTGAAAGGAACGAAAGCGGGATTGAGCACAGCGGGGCGGGGAACATTACATCTAAAAAGACCAGCAGAACGGAGGGGACGAGAAGGAGAATAAAATAAAAGCAGAGCTGCAAGGTAGTCAGGGGCGAGTCCATAAAGAGATTTGAAAACTAGACACAGGAAGATATATTTGAGCTGAGAGTAGAATGACAGCCATCCAAGTGAAGCAAGAGAAGAAGAAATAGAGTCCCGATAAGAGAGAAGGCAGTGAGAATGAATAGAAGAATGACAGATTGATTTAAGAGGAGCAAGATGTGAGCAGGGAAGACCAAATAACAGAACAGAACAGTAGAATAGTCGGGAGAAGATTAACGAAGATACAAGAAGCTTTGTGGCGTGAAAAGTAGGAAATGGGCAAACTTTGCGAATATTGTAGAGATGAAATCGACAGGCGCGCGACGTAAGGAAGATATGATGTCAAAGGAAAGATTAGAGTCAAAGTAAAGAGCAAGATGGCGGGCAGTGGGAGAAATAGAGAGACTGGAGGGAGGAAAGGAAATAGAAGAGGGAAGAGACAGTGGCAAGAGAATGTTGGCGGGAAAGAATAAGACTTCAGTCTTTCCGGCATTTAAAGTGAGGAAATGAGAGGTCATCCAGGACTTAATAGCAGCGAGGCAGGATGAGAGAGTGTGATGAATATCAGGCATGAAGGATGAGAAGGAAAGAAAGAGCTGAGCATCATCGGCGTGGAAGTGTTGTGATACTCCACAAGATGAAATAATAGGGGCAAGAAAAGAAGTATATAAGGAAAATAGGAAAGGACCAAGAACTGACCCTTGAGGAACACTATGATCGAGGGAAAAAGGTGGAGAGATGTTGCCACTCCAGGAGACAGCAAAAGTATGGTTAGATAGGTAAGACGACAACCAGGATAGAACAGACCCACAAAAACCAAAGGAGGAGAGAGAGTTGAAAAGCAAAGAGTGATCCACCATGTCAAAAGTAGCAGATAAATCAAGAAGAATGAGAACAGAAGAGTGTTTTGAATACCAAGCTTTGAGAAGAGAATTAAGCATGCAAGTCAAGGGTGTTTCAGTGGAATGTGGAGGATGAAAAACAGACTCAGTGGGGGGGGGGGAGAAGTGATAGACCAGACACGAATTGTGAAATTTGTGAATAAACAAGACGCTCAAGAAGCTTATATAGAAAAGGAAAAAGAGATATAGGACGTAAATTTGAAACAAGAAGGGGATTAGCTGTAGCCCATCCAACCTTAATCAAACTATGGGCCTAGATGTGGTTGCACGGCTAATCTATACACTGAATATCCTCGTTCCTCTGAGACAGCATGCATATAATCTCTCCTTCTGCCATTACATAACTCACCACCCTCACCTTTAGGATAGGAATAATAATTGCATGTTTGAAAGCAGAGGGAAAAGTTGAAGTGGTTTGAGAGATGTTAAAAAAGGAGGCAAGAAAGGGTACCAAAAGCGGATATGTTTTAGGAATACGTAAAGAAGGAACGGGGTCAGTGGGAGCAGCAGTGGGGTGAGCTTTGGCCAAGAGAAGAGCCACTTGAGAATCCGATACAGGAGCAAAGTTAGATACACTATTGGAAGGTATTGGAAAAGGTAAGGGAGAAGAGTTATAGGAAGGTGCTGATAGGATATCCTGACGTAAAGGGTGAAGTTTGGAATAGAAGAAATTAGCAAGATCTGATGCTGATACGGATTAAGTAATGGAAGGATCAGGTATAGGAGGAGAAAGAAGATGAGTTAAAGTTTGAATAAGACGATGAGGGTGAGTATATTCACTATGGAGAAGATTAGAAAAATAAGTGCACTTAGCAGACTTGATACAGTTGTCGTAGAGGGCATGATAAGAAAAGTAGGTGGAGTGGTTAGTGGGAGAACAGAGTTTGCGCCAGCGCCTTTGGAGGCAGTGAAGAAGACCCAGGGGTCTAACGTCTCACCCTGGCTCTTGAACCAATACCTGGCAACTCTCACCCACTGCATTGCCATGTTCTGCTCCAATTGTCAGTGCTATGCTGATGACACTCAACCCATTTTCAGGCTTCCCTCAGCCACCTCCTCTCCTTCTCTGATATCTGACTACCTATCTGCAAATCAGAATTTGTGTGCCACCAATGATCTCTGCCTAAATTCCAGCAAGAAGGAGATCCTCCTCATCGGCACACCTTCACCCTCCCTTCCTGTCACTCTCTGGCTGGCCTCCTTTTTCCCTGCTCCTACTCCCACCTGCGAGGCCAAAAACTCAGGGGCATCTTTGACTCCACGCTCTCCTTCTCTGCCCGCATATCTGATGTCTCAAAAAAGTCAAACTTCCTACTGCAGCTCCTCAGAGGTAGTCTGCCTTTCCTCTCCTTCCCCAGAAGCTCACTGTCTCTCGACCCCTAGTTCTCTCTAAGTTGGATTATTGTAACAGCCTCTTTCTAAATCTTCCTGCTTCCACTCTCCACCCTTTGCAACTTATCCAGAACAGGACTGCAAGACTTGTCCTTGGCCTCAAGCCCTGGGAGCGTATCTCTCCAGCCCTAAAATCTCTCCATTGGCTCCCAGTGGCTGCAAGGATTACATTCAAAACCCTTTGCATTGTCCACAAGGCTTTCTGAGGCCTGGGTCCAAAATACCTTTAGCTGTCCCTCTGTAAATACCTTCCCTCCCGAGATCTTCGCTCCTCCTCTAACTCCCTCAGGGTCAGTTGTTTTTCAAAGAAACGAGCTGGGGTAGATCTCTGTCTTCGGCTGGGGCCTTCCTCTGGAACAACCTCCCTGCCACTCTGAAACTTGAGGAGAACCATCTCCAGTTCAGGAAGCACTTCAAGACCTTCCTCTTTTCTTCTGCCTTTGCATCTCATCTCTCCTGCTGGTCTGCTCTGTCTCAGCACCGCGCACCTGGTTTACCCTCTGACTTTCAGGTTCAGTTACCTGCTCACCTGCCACCCACCCGCACTGCCTCCTGGCGATCCCTTGCACTGAGGTCTGTTTCTGTAACCATACAGTCCCCCCCTTATATTCTGCACTTATCCGACACACCCTGTCTGTTGCCTTAAAGCTAGCACTTGTCACTTGCTGGCTGTGCTACCACTGTTTGTTGCTTTTTACTATGTATTTATTATTTATCTGTATTCCTTTGCTCAGTATTTTCCACTCCTCCTCTCTCCCATGCACTTGTCCCTTTCCCTCTCCCATGCACTTGCGCGTTCTCAGTGTCACTGGGCATAGTAAGATCCTTGATTTTGCTCTACCTTGTTTCCCTCCCTTGCCTCATCGCGCTCTGAAACACATGTGTATGAGCGCGTTACAAATAAAATATCAATATCAATACCAATTCAACAATGGCAGTAACAAAATCAAGGTATCATCCTATACGCTTCATCGCAATTCCTGATGGAAATGAACCCCTTCCGAGACTTTGTTCACTGAGTTGAGGCCGCATCAGGACTTCTCCTTTTCTCTGTAACTATGCCAGTCAGCTTCACCTAGGGGCCACACAATGGGCCTCATTACGACCCTGTCGGTCCAAAAAGAAAGTGCCAGTATTTCCGTATACCAGCACTTTTATGGACCCCCAAGTTTGCCTGTGGGGATTGAATGATTTACCTCCAGCCAAGAGCAGGGGGTAAAACAAGCCTTCACTGGCAGAAACAGCCGGTATAACCGGCACCGGTATTACTGGTGCAGGTACGTTGGTAATACCAGCAATCGTCTCATGGATTCCTATGACTACATGGAATGGGGATTTACCTACCGTTGCCGGCACATGTAATATCCCAGTAATACCAGTGTTGGGAAGGAGATTGTTTCTTCCCACACCCCTTGGCGATACCGAACAAGATCTGGTTGCTAATAGAGCACATCCAGGGAGCAGGGGGTGGGAGGTGCACATAAAGGTGGATGCACAATCAGTTTACATGTATTATAAGCTATATGGTAGATGCGGGTGTGAATGCCATCTTGGCAAGCGGCAGCCATCTTAGAAGTTAGTCTCAAGCATGGTGAACAGCACCTTGTGTATTAGTATTAGGACTCTTGCATGAGCGTGAACACCACCCCCATCCTGGCCAGGTCTCAGAAATCCACAACTTCCTATATTGTTCAGAGAGTTACAGGCCCTCGCGCCCTGGGAAGGTTGCTCCTGCAAGATCATGAGAAGGGAGCAGAGTACCTCTTGGCAGTAACATCCACAAAGCAGGTAGGAAGGCCCTCCTGCCCCCAACAATCTCCACATGAGAAAATCAGCCCTACCATGTTTTCATCCCATGAGACACGTATGCCACAGTACCATCCAAACCCAGATCACCTACCATAATATTTTTTCACCCCTCGGTCGATCACTAAGATTAGAAGGCAAGTCTTTCGTGCCTTCAGGAATAGGTCATGTGATTTGTGCAACAAGGTGCAGGGTGGCATCAGAATTATAGCTCAAAACTAAGGCGAAGGATGTTGGCAGTTGCTGATTTGTCTTGGAATGAGGGAAGTATGTGTGACTTAGTGTGACCTCTGTTCTCCCCAGAGCCCTTCCCTGCATCTGCCAGGTGCATTGATAAATCAAATGAATAACAATATGTGTTAGAGTAGCTAATTAATTGTTAGGTCAGCTCACCACGGATGACGAGCCCAGCAGCGCCCATGTGAACAGAGATGGAGCAGGCCCTACATCTATAGGCCTCTGCAAATCCGTAATGCAGAATTGTACTGTATAGTATGATGTCATTAGTGATGCTTTTTGGGCTCATAATGTATCACACATGCCAACGGATCTCAGAACGTTCTGTGGCAGCAGAGTTCTTTGGTGATGCATTCTTATTTTTGTAGAAATAAATATTTGTTATCCTTGCAAGAGTGTCTTGGGCATTTTTCCCTAGCGGGCTGTATTTTTCTGGTGTGTGCGTGCGGGGCGTGCCTTCACCGGGATATCTGGCGCTGGTAACGGTTGGCCCGTTTGCCGGTATCCCACTGACCAGCAAATACATAATGAGCCGCCATACCTCCTCTGCACACAGCAGTATGTTAAAAACTCAGAAGCCGTACTGCTACTTTATCTTGGCCCATAGAACCCCACCTCATCAACTCTTCATTGGCTGCCCGTCATCTATCACATCTCCTACAAGTTAATATAAATAGCACAAAATCCAGGTTAAATAGCATGCTTGGTTGTTTATGTTTCAATCTCTACCTCCAAGTGTAGACACTCGCTTCCATTTTGGTTACAAAACTTCCCAGGACTACCTTACCATTCTAATATCCATTCTAATATGTCTGTTTCCTCATACTGGCCCCTGGGATTTCACAATGTAATGACTCCTAACACATTGCACCCTTAATATTAGCACTTTTTTAAAACTTTTTTAAAACTGTAATCCCAGTGAATGGGGATAGAGCATGTGCAGTCTCTTCATGGTGGTTCCAGTCAATCTCAGATGCATACTTTAGACTGCAGTAGCATGATCTCACCATCACAATAGGAGTGCATCTATGTCTCATACACGGTGCTGGTAGACAGAACATACCTCTACTACATGCGTTTCACCCAAGAAACTTTCCAGCAGGATCGTTCCAGATGGCAGACCCAGCTTGGTGTGATCAGATGCCTATTTTTAGTTTGGGCTATTAGCTGGCGCTTTGGCGCCACATATAGCAGAAACTATTACATAAGAGTACAGATGCGGTGCAATGGCATATGAGGAGGGACACAAAGTTTGTAGATGTTTGGTTATTTGCCCACCCCCTGACTTCCTATGGCCATGCTAATCCCTATGGCCATTCCCACCCAGTTCCTGCCCCTCCCAGACCAAAACCACCTCCTCATGGGAATTCTTTGAGCTGGCTTTATTCGAGCCTTACCATCAAACTTTGGACTCAAAGTGCCTGCCAGCGTATTTTCAAAGGAGTCTTCTGAGAATGAATGACTTAATTGGAGCTGCAAACTTGCTACTTGTATAAAAAATACTGTCTTAACCAAATCTGGCTTCAGCCACTCGATTTACAAGCACTATGCATGTCCTTCACTGACGTCCTGTTAAAGACAAGCACTGGCAAAGCCAACAGTTTTGGCTAGTGTATAAGTATTTGACATTTGCCAGGCACTGCTATTAGATGCCCAGGTACTCACCATTGTGCACCTGACCTGCTACCATCAACAGTCAGTTAATACCACTACGGCAAGTGCCTTTCCCATACCTACACAGAAGCCCAAACTGTTGGCATTGTCAATGCTTGATTAACTATGCTGGCATGCCATAAACACAGCAACAAGAAAGAGGCAATGAGATCGGAGCACATGTGTGTTCCTCGCGCACATCTAACATAATCTACATAGATCGGACAGCCTCACGCGCCCTTCCCCCCGTACACCCACGCCCCGTCTATAGTGCTCCAAAGAAACCTGTCAGCGCTGCAAGTCTGCACTAGTGGAACATGTGAACTGCACAACTGCTGCTAAAATAACCTGTGGAGCCGAATTGATGCCATCGGCGTAGTGCTTGTTGAAGCTTCTCTGCGGTTTTCATCTGAGACCTGGCTCTGAGCTGTTGATGTGTTTTTTACTGCATGAGAAGAAGCCAGCTAGCTTCCAGGGACTGACTCTCAGGCTTCCAGGCACTCGGCCTCCAGTAGACTGGTTAGTCCCTTAGATTGGGGTCATTTTACTGCAGCATTATTTCTCAATGGCGTATCCTTTGACCTGCCATTGCATCTGTTCCCTGCACCCTGTGCGTTTCAGCTCCCTCCACCTATTTTGGGGGTCTCTCCCCACTTGTGGTGGTAAAATAACCTGAATGTGCTCTCTTCATAAGAATGCGTTTTTACTTGCAACATTTACATTTACATGTTTTGTTTGTTTGTACTTTTCTTGTAAAAATCGCTAATCCGATTAAATCAGGTCATAAAAATAAAAAATAAAAAAAAATAACCGTGATAAGTATGCCACGGAAAGTAGTCCCATCCCATGACTCCAACACCCAGGCCGAATGTCCACACTGGTCCCGGGGAACAATCAAAGAATACAGGGGGAGTTTGCTGAGCTGCTCTGGGAGGCCTTCATTGTTCCTTGGTAAATTCTCTTGGGAAACGAATCTGTTAAGTGGGCAAGGGGTTAAGTACACAAAGGAGTGCGCTACGAAATAGTCAAGAGTTTGGCGGTAGGCATGGAACTCCCTGGGCCTGGTTGGTGGGATTTCTGAGCATTAATCTTGCAATGGAAAGGAAACCTCGCTCAAATAGACCCCCCCACCGACGTTACTACCTAGCGGGGTGGCGTCTTCCCCTCTGAACTCTTGCAAGACAAGGCTCGGCCCACGGGGCTGGCTCTATGTTTTAGAAGCCTGTTGTTTGAGTGGCCAGGGGGCAAGGGTGGCGGGGTGGGGGGATCCCAGTGAAGTGTTTCACTCAGCAGCAGAGAGAGCAAAGCCTGGCTTGGCGCATACACCTGCTTCAGAAATGTATACGTCACCTGCGGAAGGGTTCGTGTACGCAGAAGTGCCCATGTTGGGCTCTCCTTCCTCATGCATGAGGGTAAACATGAAAAACGGTGCTAAGGAACTCTCTATTTAAAACATATATATTGTGTTTGTATATGGGTTTTAAAAATACCTTTACAATACAAGAATTTAAAATAGAGAATAATAAGGAGTTAATTGAAACCTCACTTTCATCACAACATATTGTTTTAAAACATTGCTGTGTGCACAATATCATTTTTCACATTAAGGTTTTTTTTTCTAAGAATGTATGTCCTGTTCCTCGATGGTTAGAATAAAAAAGAGAGCTGGCTATAATAAATCTGTTATTAAATATGCAATTTGCAGACGTTTGTAATGAATGAATGCACACAATAAAAAAAAAATATGCATTAATAACTCTGAAATGTATCTGGTTTTTAAGTAGGATTGTGCATACGTTGCCATTGTAGCAGCTCTGCTGTAGGTGTAGGGAACATACCATTAGCTTTGAAAATACCATATCCCACGTTTGCTATTCACAATAGTACGGTGCACTGTACAGGGAGAAGCTTTCGTTAGGTAAACAGTACAGGAAGCTTGTAGGGGGTAGTAGGGAAGAGGGGGTGGGGTCGCTGCGGCGATGGGGATGCTTCTAAGGAGCGACTTGCTCACTACTCAATTAGGGAGCCCTCATTATGAGGAATCATGAGCTTCCGCGCTCTCTGGAATAATAACTTTTAATTTAAACCGAAGAACCTCATCGGCTGCCAACGTCTTGGAGCATTTAGTCAATTTGAAGAAGTAAATTAGAGCGTAAGGTGACGCATTTTACTTAAAGAGTAATGTTGTTAAAGTCTCAGCAGGCAAGAATTTAGCCATAGGGACTGGCAGGAAATCTTGGGGGCTTGGCGGGCGTGTTAACACTTGGGTTGAGATGGAGGGCACGGAGAAGCGGGAACATGCTCCCCCAAGGGTACTTGTTCGTACTCATCAATATTATTACTGCCGCGAAGAGATTGCGCGTCAGCCTAGGACTCTGCACGTGCTCATCAGTGGCTGGCCTGCCAGCGCTTGAGGGTATCTCGAGGATCAGCATTCTAGCGTGGAGCTTCCCATTATCGCGAGGGTTTACTTCACTGAAGCAAGGCGTCATGCAGAACATGCTGCAAGGCATGATGGGTGAGAACAGCAATTGGTTGGAACGTCCCGGGTGTCGCGATTATCTCCCATCAGGAAAGGCCACAGATAAGCTGCCTCTTCCTGTCCCTAGCTGATTGCTAAGGCTAAATGTACTCATTATAGTAATTGCAGTTATTCCAGTGCATATATGCAGAAAGAAATCGTTGCTGACCTCAAGGAACCCAGCCTCTGCCACAGTCTCCATACCATTGCAGGAACCGGTTGTCCAACTCCAGGCCTCGAGGGCCAGATCTATGCCGGGTTTTCAGGATGCCCTCATTCATTTTTATTTGTATTTATTTAGATTTATATAGCTATTCATGCGATTCATTTGCATGCACAGACTCTAAATGTATCCATATTTTTCCTCATGAATATTAATGAGGGATATCCTGAAAACCCATCAGGATTCCGTCCTCGAGACCCAGGGTTGGACAACCCTCAAAATACTCTGCTTCCTCCTTGACAATACATATACCTTGATACCTGGACACTGCCCCTGGCTAATAGTGGTGCACAGTTTAAATCAGCATAACATGTATGCACGCATTGCTAAGCATCAGCCTCACCCTTGTTAAGGATTTCAATCACGCGACACACACCTTAGTCTCGGCCCAGTATGCAGCGTGCAATTGAAATACTTATGTTAGATTAGATTCAATATTGAGATGATACACCCCTCATATCACACCCCATTTTCAAATACCCCAGGTCACAATGGACCATGAACCAGGCTGGTTGATAAAACATAAAATGTATTTATTTATTTTAAAATTCAAAATAAATCATAACATGTTTAATATGGGGCATCAATCACCAATGGGGTGATAAGAACAATATGAATGTAAGCAAAGCACTTAGTTTAACCTTCTATTGACACAACTCCAAAACACAAGGGAATAGAAGCACTTTTTGATTTTTGGTATGATAGCACTGGAGTTGGAATTTCCCCCTGCACGTTTCCCTCAACCCACAAATAATCAATTTTAAGTGGATAGACAGAATCAGCAGGTAATCAGGAATGACAGACAAAAAACAGAATTTAAATTTGACCTTCCCTCCCCAAACAAGAGAGAAAAACAGATTTTAAACTCTGGCAATTTTAAATGACACTCCGAAATGGGTGAATAACACAATAAATGTGTGTAAAACGCTTGAAACAAAAACAATTCTTTACTGGAGCAACACTAGAAAGATGCTAGCAATCACAAGCAATGGATTGAGCAAAAGCATACTATTGAAAATGGAAAGGAAGATTGAAAACAGTTTAAAATCAAAATGGCACGTAAAATGTACTCACTTTTTCAATTCCTGCCTAAATTTACCAAACCGGCTTTTAATAGAAACGGGTGAACTATTGTAAATTGCGGTGTAGCTATGGATCATAGGTACGATATGGAAGTGAAATGAGGTCTCTAATCGTTAAATTGAGTGAGTTATGCAAGATCTAGTGAGATGTGTTTTAGAGAAAATGAAGGTGCAAAAAAGGAAAAGGAATCAATTTTGACAAGAACAGTATTACTCTAATCTCGGGCGTTCAGACTAGGCTACCAGATTGAGACACAGTAAGCTCTGGGGTTGACTCGCGTGTTCAACCCTAGCACCTCTGTTCCCGCCCTGGCGGACCCAGTCTGATCACTCAAAGCAGGATTAATAGCTTAGAATTTTACAAAACAAAATTATTAAAGATAAGCACAAGGAATCAAAGGCAGGATTTCAAGAATGATTTCGACAATGTTACAATTATCAGGATAAGGACAGGATGACTTAGAGATTGGGATGGAACCAAGCAAGGCAAGGTTTACTATGGTTCTATGGTTCCTATTGATACTCACAGTTCACTTTAGTTTGGATTTTGGACAGTCAGTGCTCTGGATCACCACACGGATCTGGTCTAACAAAGGACAGCTGGACAAAATCAGCGGGACAGGGTAAGCTGGGCAGGGACTGGACACCAAAGGATAGCTCTTCTGGACTGGCAATTCTGGTTACTGGGTAAGATAGGGCATCAGGAGAACAGGATGGCAGCAGCATGCAGTGAGTGGCAGCAAGCCAGGTTAATTCAGGATGCTGCCCAAAACACCACAGCGTTTCCCTTGGTTATTGTGATTATTTTAGAATGGAGGCCTAGCTGAAGCAGAATCAGCAATGCTTGGCCTGTGGTTGGGATCTGGAGTTTAGATGGATAAATGCAAGATGAAGACAGGAACAGACAGGACACCGGGCAGGAAATCAGGAATCGGTCAGGAATCAGTCTGTCTTTGTGTGTTGTCAGGGGTTCTTATTTATAATGCCAGGTGACATCATGACAGTATATGACAGCGGCAGGCTTTACTACACACGCCCCTAACAATAGGATTGAGCAAGGGTAGTAATCTCGCCTTGCTCTCTGCTGGTTGGATTTCTAAGGGAATGATGTCAGGTTTATGAGGTGAGGTTTACAATGTCCAGAAACTCCCACATTTACTTTACTGAAAATCCGATTTTGCCAAAAACATACATTTATACACTTGCAATGTCTTGGCAAATTATACCCACAGGTTACATATGATGTGCATCACATTTCAATCCGATCCTCAGGTCTCTGCAACCTTGTTTCACTTTTCTGATACACTTTAGTGGTTTTACACATGAAATATTTGGCCTAAATTTCCACAATTTTATACACAAATGCAAATTGTCCCCAGGGATGTATGTACAAAATTGTATGTTTGCCACATTAATACTTTCCTGGAAATCTGTCAAATTTCGTAACTTCTGTTCCCCATACGGCAATGAGTTCTACCAGGTTTTGAAAGATGGCCCACAACATTAGATTTAACACTGCAAACTTTTACATTTCTGCTAATTCTTGCTACAGAAATAAAAGTCTTTAAAGTTTCTTTATAACAAGTCTCTGGCACCAAAAGGCAGTCCCTTTGTTACTTGATCCTGTTTTTTTTCCTTCCTTCAACTGCAAGCAGCTGTCATTTTCTTCCAGGCAAGGGGGTTTCCAGTCTCAATTGAAGGTTGAAGGTGAGTGTCCCAGGACTGCTAATTTCCAGCCTGGAGCACAGACGAATGTACGATGAGCATGTGAACTTTAATTGTACTATCCCATTCAAGGTTTTTCAAGCTGGCACTTTGCACCTACGTGTCCTGGATTTAGGGTGTATCTCCCTTCCCTAGAGGTGTTTCAGGGCCGGCAACTGGAATAACAGGTTTTACTGAGAGTTTGCAACTCCAGCCTATGTGTTTTAAACTGTTTAATTTCTTACTTTGGGTCTTGAATTAAACAAACCTATGACAGAAGATATCCTATGTGTGTATTATCACCACTAACATAATTCCTTTACATGGCTAAGTAAGCAGGCTTTCATTAACAATTGAGTTTTAAACAGGTCATTTCTTTCTCTTCAGTCAGCACAGCCCATTTGTCCACATGTGTTAAAAACTGCTATCCTTTCTTTCCTTAGTTCGATTTGCAGCTCCTCAGATTGCCACTGTCTTGGCAGCTGTAGTCATTTTCCTTGCAGCAGGACTCTTATCTAAGGTATATATACATTTATCCTTGACCTGGCTCAGAGAGTAAAAAGTATCTTTGAACTGCTGCGCCTGGATACATTTTGTCAAGAAATAAACGCATGTTCCCTTGCAAGGGAAAAATGAAGTTGCTTTTGATTTCACTGAGAGTTGGTTGGTTCACTATAAACCATCTCAATGATAGGATCCCCCAGAGTCAGTGCCTCTAATGAAAGAGGAGGTAAGAGGTAGGGGAGTGTATCACAACTGTCCACTCAGGGATACTGACATAATCTGCACAGGACTAATTTAGGCTGAAAACAGATGGGGGGGGCTGATATATGTTTTTGCCAGAAGGTTAGGATCAGTGGAATGAATGCCCTGGGGGAAGTCGCAACGTGTGTAATATGCAATACAGTTCATAATGCTGTCAAAGCAAACACACTCCAGACTGCAATTTCAGGTACAAACAGGAGACAGTAGTCCTGAATGCCAACTTTGTCTGTGTGGAATTAACGTCCAGTATTACCATATACAGACACGTTTCCGCACCTGCAAAGTACACGTTTGCCTGTGGGGTGGATTAATCACCTCCAACTAAGAGCTGGAGGTAATTCCAAAACCTTACTGGCAGCAAAAAATAGCCGGTATTACCAGTGCTGGATATGCCAGCAAATTCCCCATGAGTATGTTGGGACGACCTGGAATGGGGATTTACCATCCTTACCGGCACTCATAATCTGGTGGTAGTTCTGCCAGACTGCATGCCCGTAACAGTATTACCATTTGCCGGTATCCTGGTAGATTTACTGCCAGGATCCTTGCAAAGTCGTAATGTGGCCCAGTATTTTGTTCATGTCAATGCAAGAAAATACACCCACAGCATATTTTTGTCAATCTAACTGTAACCCAGAGACAACAATGCAGGTCATTTGTTTTACATTTCGGATGGACTTTCTAATAAACAACATGTCATTACCTCATGCCTATGAATTTGCTTCTAGACCCCTTATAGAAGTCTGAACATCCCGTGTCCATCTAGTGACGTGCTATATCCCTAATCCCTCCTTATGTCATGCCACAGCTCCTTGTGGTCCCACCTCTCCTAAACACAATGCATTATTTTTTTGACCACTATCCAGCATCAACAATTCTTTTTTCTCGGTTTCCTGAGCCCACATGCATGGCCTCACAGTGTATTGTATCTGCTTATGTCTATTTCTAACACATTGGCCTGTGTCTGCTCATGGCAGTTTACAAGGTTCATGTAATTGCTTGCCACAACAAACCCCTCTTTTTAGTTTTAGCACAAACACTATTTTACACAGACATTGTTGTATTGATAAAGGTCACAAAAACAGGCAATAATCAGCTATCACTATCAGGATCAAAGTGACTTGCCTTTATTTGATCAGCCCTATTTGAACACACACAGTGCAAATATGAGTATTTCACAGAATACTGGTTCAAATTGTTTATTTCATCATCAGTGCTCTTAATGATATGTTTATAAGGTAAATGTCTTGTAGGTAGATGTTCAAACTGTTCTAGGTTACTGCAGACATGCACAGAAATGCTACTAGGGCAGCACTTAGGAACAAAATAAAGATTGAAAAGATAATTCTGAACACTAATATTAAGAGGGTTACCCATAGAGAAGGCTGAGGTTGACTGACTGGTTCCACCACACACATAATGTATCCTGTATGGTGGCCGTTCTTTATGCTGTGTAGAAGGTGTGTTTTTCTGCATCAGATAGATTTGGTTTGTAATACATTAACCCAGTGTTTTAGATCTGAGATTATCTGTATTTGTGACAAGAGCTCACACGAGTTTTGCAATTGCTGTGGCAATTGGAATGTGCAATCAGATGGAATTTCATTGGTTGTTCTTCCCCGTATAACTATATTGGCTGTGCAAAAGAGCACACGCTTCCTATATCCGGTATACTGTGTGAATGGTATGTTTTGTTTGAGTGTCCCGTTCGCCCTTGTGCATCTACTATTTGCACTAACTAGTTCCTTACAATCTAACTAGAACCTTCACCATGTACCTTCCAAGCACATCTTATCTCCCACTGTTACTATCAAGGAAATCCCACTAAAAATCCCATTGATATGTACCTTCCAAGCACATCTTATCTCCCACTGTTACTATCAAGGAAATCCCACTAAAAATCCCATTGATATGTACTTTCCAAGCACATCTTATCTCCCACTGTTACTATCAAGGAAATCCCACTAAAAATCCCATTGATATGTACCTTCCAAGCACATCTTATCTCCCACTGTTACTATCAAGGAAATCCCACTAGAAATCTCATTGATATGTACTTTCCAAGCACATCTTATCTCCCACTGTTACTATCAAGGAAATCCCACTAAAAATCCCATTGATATGTACTTTCCAAGCACATCTTATCTGCCACTGTTACTATCACGGCAATCCCACTATAAATCCCATTGATACCAATACTCGAGGAGACTCTCCAAGAGTTCTCAATATAGATCACGATTCCATCTTGACTGTTCTGACTGAGCACCCGGTGGATAGCTCCCTCCAACATCCAGAGTCCCTACCAAGATGTACTCTGCATGAAAGTTTAAGAGAAATTGAGGAGAGAATTAAGCTGACCTCATCCTCAATCTCAGCCTTAAACAATGCAGTATGTTCCTTCGTACATCTTTATGATAACATAAAGGATACTGTTGCCGCTAACATCCTTCAGTCTAGTGAAATAAGTATATCAATGAATATAATGCAACAACAAATGGGAAAACAATGTGGATCTGCCCAGAATGTCCAAAAGACACTGCTGAGCTTGCTGGAACTCTTGAACCAGAAAGTTGCGTCTGTGTCGTCTAAACTAGACAGTTATCGATCACTGGCAGAATCACACCTTACTGCCAAGACCCAAGAGGGCCCCAAAGAGGATACCATCGATCATTTACCACAATGGGATCCAGATTCTAGGCCGGGGGGGGGTCGGTCTAAATGGGCCCAAAAAATCATGAACCAGAAAAGGTATAGCAAGACGTAGAACTGGCATTGCATCCATCTGAAGAGAAAGAAGAGGGCCCGCTTTCTGTGCTTGCAGTAGAAGCTCAGATAGAAGGGTCCTTTCTTGATAAAGATACTGGGCACAAACACAAGAAGAATAAAAAGAAGAAGCATTTGAGAATTAATAAAAGTTCGAGAATATACTTGAGATGCCTAGACTTTGGAAATTATGGAAGTGAAGTAGAAGAGCAAAACAGCAACAATAATACATTTAGGAAGGATCATACAATGGAGGATGCTACTAATATAACATCCTGTTCTGTACACTTTGATACAAACGGACCACCGAATGAAAAGTAGAGAAAGAAGGAAAAAATAGGAAAATGTGGAAAGAAAACAAAATGCAGAACAACAAACAGACAAGGAAATCCACACAGGACATGTTGTGGAGAAACCGGGGATGGTAAATGTTGAAACACAGATGGAACAGCCAAAGAACACTGAGACCCCAGCACATAAGAATTTAGCTACAGTTAAATGGTTGCCTATCTTTCAAATGAGGAAAAATAAAAGTCGACCATGTGCAACAAATGTCCCCGAAGAAATAGCTATATCTTCAACCTCACAAGCACCCAGAGCAACTGATGAACTAATGAGCTCGGCTAAGAATGCACATGTGCTACAAAGGGGAGTGTCCACTGGAGATGAGCAGGCTTCAAACAAGGGGAAAGAGAGAGTTAGCAAAGATTTGAGAGATATAGGAACCGTCTCAGCAGAAGAGGACTTTTCTAATTCCTTCTTTTCCCGTCCACATGTCTGGCTAGAACAGAAGGACCCAGGATCCAAACAAGTTATCCTGAATAGAAATGCCATTGTGAAAATAGTGAAAAATCATCTGGAGCTATATTTGCTCTCTTCTCATGATCTGGACTTTTTTCATATGAACGCTGTACAAATGTTGTGGAAATAGGCCTACAATCTCATCTTGGAGTCAATTCTTTTTGGACGCTCAAGATAACCTGTGTTTAGACGAGTTGAAATTGCCAAATGTGGGAACAGTGCAAAAACTGATAACCGCACAACCAACCAGTCAGGAAATGATCTAGCATTGCAAACCACAGAAGGGCATAACGACCAACGAAACCCATAGAAAAATGTAACAGTGCATACTACCCACCAGCAGTCCAAGGGAACGAACGGCAGCAGAAGTCGTCTCACAGTGGGAACCCCCATTAGGAATTGGGACATAACTAATCCCATCCAAGGAAGCCTAACCAGTGTTAACGTAACACAGAAGATGGACTGCACAACGGGCCAGTATCTTCATATATAACAAGAACCCAGGGCAGTGGAACACTCACACCGGAACAAGGACTATGAAAATATGTTCCTTCATGAACTATGAAAAAGAATATTGTCAATGGACTGTTATTGAAACTGTAAAAAAATATTTCCTTTCTGGGTATTGTACTGAAATGATTGAAACTTATACATACTGAATCATATTGAACAAGTTAAAAATTATCATTGCCTTGCGAAAGCCCAGGAAAGGGTGAAACAAATACATGTGCCTCCTAGCAGAGTGATGTTGGCACCAAGATAACATGAATTCTCATCAATGTAAAACTGTTTATAACAGCACTAAGCTAGTATACATTTGCACCAATGTATAAAACTATGCAATTGACAGAACGTCAATAACACTTCCAATAATATGGATAAAATGACGAAACGACTGAACTGAAATCATTTACCTACGTTAAACATACTAAATGTTGCAAGATTAAATTATACGAATACCGTATAAATATGTGCGCAGAGATCTACATAGAAACCCAGAATCTAGATATTATATGTATATGTGTTCTACATAAAGCACTTAGCTTAAGTGCTATATAATAACACATCATTATCATCTGGCCTTGGACCTCTGCTTGCATTCACAATATTTTGGTAATATGGGCCTAGACACACTGATCTTAACGTTACATATGGCCATCTATTCTTCTATGAAATGTACATCACATTATAGTGATATCGTAACCATATTTTTCGTCGTGTACTTAGGAACAATGCTATGTGATGCCACTTCCTGTTTTGTCAAGGGGTGAAAGGTCGTGTTCCATCCTTCTCGTGATAATACTTCGGGGCGGGGTCAAAGTACATTACTTCCTGTAATGTCACCAGAGGTCAAGCGTCGTGTAATGTCACTTTCGCTACTCCTGGCATTTTGGTGAAATGACGTCGCTGGCACTTACTTCAAATGTATGTGTTTACTGCTATCAAAGGTACCTAGCCTTGCAAAGTGTTTAAATCTATATGGGAGCTCCATGTTTGTAACTACTTGCACGTTTCGTGAGTATAGGTTACATATATATAAAATATACTGGTGTGCCCTTATTGGAGTCGGAGGTTATGCCCAAATGTATGAACTATTTCTCACTGGTGCGAAAAGGGACACTCTGCATATTTATGCGGCTCGAGCAAGGGAAGATTATTCATTATTCAAAAGGGAGGCTGCTTATTTCTGCGGTCTGGAAAGCGAAGATGATCAATTATTCAAAAGGGGGACTCCCTCATGTGCAGCCTAAATAAGGAAGGTTCTGTTTAAATCTCTGCGTCTAGAGGTTCAATGTAGCCCACCTTGCATCAGAACACACTCGCGGGGGAAGGAGGGCCTTGGTGTGGCCGGAGCAGTCTAGTCCCAGACCTAATCATCAATTTTATTGCAGACATTTATCACCATACAGGCCTGTACCGATGTATATCCCACCAACTCATCCGTCTGCCTCAGGATCATGCTACTCTGATTCAAGTCATTCATGTTCATGATCACGAGTCCAAGGATTTGCCCTTATACTGTTGCCCCATTATTGTGTAAACATGCATATTCTGTTCAGACCTGACTTGGTTTTGTATTCATTATTGCCAGACAACAGTCCCCTCCATCTCCATCTTTGGATGATCTCTGTTGCTTACAGATAAATAAAGGTACAGTGTAAAACCAAATGGGGCATTAACCTTGTGAGCAAAACACTTTCTGATACCCCATACAGATTTCAAAAGATCTCTTATCTCTCAGATTGAGACCATGCATTCAGGGAGAAGCGGCCCTCAATCATGTTGCTGTCCCACTGGGAGTCACTCGGACATGTGGAAACAAATGTGATCAGCAAACAAACTCTAGTCTGCAATTTTAAGTAGCAACAAGCCCCAAAGTCAGTTTGTTGGTCATTGCAATGCAAGAAAATAAACAGAAAGTGTTTCCCTCACTGACCAAACCTGAGGCAATTTTGCAAGCCTTTTTTTACCACATTTTAGCTAGACATACCAACACGGAGCATGCCTATGACCTTACTTATTTATCGTAGTGAAAATAATCTACTCCTTGCACTTCACAGCCTGGCACAGTCTAGTGCTCCACTTCTCAACTAAGCATCCTTGCATCTAACCCTGTCTCCATCTAGTCATATTCTATATCCCTCCATACTTTGTCCCACAGTTCCTTATGACCCTGGCACTTCTAAATACAACGCATCACGGGTTTTACCACTTCCCAGTGCCAACCTTTATTTTTGATCAATTCCCTTTGCTAACAAAGGGCCTCTCATTGTATTGCACTTGCTTATGTGTGTTTCTAAAACATTCTCTGTGTGAGCTCATGGCAGCTCATATGGTTCATGTAATTGTCTGCCACCAGAGTGCCTCGCTTCCAAATATAGGACAGTGGCATAGCTCCATAACTGCTACATTTTCGGTTCTATGTGATGTTACTGCATTTCGAAGACCGAACACAGAAAAGACCGATTTTTTTCGGCCGTTTTTGTGTTGACTTTTAAATGAGGCTATATCACGTCCTCCCCCCTGTCAACCTACAAATAACCCCTCCCCGAGCCAAACCCACCGGTTTTTATGTTAAACAGGGGATTTCAACCCCCCCCCCCCAGCCTCCCGTTTCAACTCCCACCCACACACACCCTTCCCAGCACAACACACACCAAATCCCCAGACATACGCTCACAAAAACACTCACACAGACACTCACCTGACAGCCTGTCATCCCGTGCGCACACTTGTGTGCGGCAGGGGCTGACAGATCGATTTAGAATGACGGCTCTTTGCACTCACAGAGCGGTCATTCTAAATCGATCTTTTTTCTATTCTGGTCGGACCACATGTTCTCCATCATCAAGATACAGAAAAATGTCAACGCAAGTTGGCCCCCTGATCAAGGGTGGGTCGGGTCTGCGCCTGTCTCCCAGTCTCTTCTGTGCACCATCTGTGCTGAAGAAGGGGTCCAGCTCCATAGATCACACACCAGAGCACTTTTGTCAGGTGATCAGATCTGCCAGACTCCCTTTATCTGACAGCACACATCCCCATCAGTGGCCAGCAGAGATGGTGTATTCCTCTCCCTCTCACTGAGAATGCACCTCGTTTCACAGCAATATGGAAAGGTGGTTTGATCGAAGCCCAGGGCCTCTCACACTTGACTGGGTCCTCACTGTGCTAGCGATATAATCAGCGTGGCCCATGGACTCACATTCTGGATCAGTCATTACTCACAGAAGAAGAAGGGAGGAGAGCACTCACTGTGGACTCAGGCATGGCACACAAGCAACATTTCCCTGGGTGCTCACCTCCTCTTCTCTCCAGCTTACATTTCTCTTTCAAGTCTGAATTGGTTCTGGGGGTCATGGGGCATATTCTGCAGGTGTGAGGGGGAATAACAGGGAGGCGGGAGGGATCTGGTGGAGAGAGCTGGAGGCTAGAAGGAGAGTACTCAGGGGATTTAGAGGAGGAGTTGCATCTGGAAAGCATGAGTTGGAGGAGGTTGGAAGTTAAGGGTCGTCTAGTCAAAGGAGGCAAGGAAGATGCAGGAGAAAACAACAACTATACTCTAAGAAGGAGGATGGGCTAAAGATAGAGATGGATATTACCCCAAAACCCCTGTGAAGGCGGGAGCCGGACCCTTAAATATTAAGAGCAGGAAGGTTTCAGTGGACGGGTCAGCTCACGGCACAAATCATAGGTTGGAGGAGGTACGAGATGATGAAATTTCACTGAGGATCAGGGAGGGTACTTCAAGAAAGAACGAGAGGGGAGTATTCCAGGGTACCAGAAACGTATGACAAGGAGGTCCCCGCTAGCGGAATCCCTGAGCCTGTTCTCAAGGACCCGGAGATGGAAACACTGCAGAAGAAGATCCAACAGCAGCAAGACTCTTTGCAGGAGACCTTCAGACTGTTACCGGAGGCATGGAGACCTTGAATGGCTTGTACCACGGACACAGAGGAAGAGGGTTCAGGCAAACAAAAAACCCACAAATGGAAGACAAAGACATGACTAAACAACATGATATTTGATGAGGCCGCAGCTTTGTAACAGACTCTTTCTTTTGATTACACCTTGTCGCAGGAAAATGATCCTGACTTTCGTGTGGTGTGTTTATAAAACCATGCTATCTTCACAGTCACGGCCTTGTGTAGGCCTGTTTTTGCTCCTCCTCTTGCTGCCCGTAACACACACAAAACGCCCCCATCCGTTGGTATCCTTGCTGGTTGTGGAGCTCAGCCTACAGGATTAAACTGTCAATGCAGAACATGTCTCAGTGAGTGAAGGACAACAGCACAATTTTACTGGCAATATGAATATTTGCTTTTTTCAAGAAACAATGGCTTTCGATAGTTACCTTTAGCCTCAATTGCAGCCTCTGCTTACAAAGGCTAGTGTGCAGCTAAAAACATTGGTAGTTAAAGTACTGATTGGGAATTGTAGAACTACCGACCCCCAACATCCTGTATATTGAATGTTTTTTGGTGAATCACCGTTGTCAACCATATATTTATGTGTATGATACACATCCCAAGAACATAAGGAATTTGTCTGTTTTTTGGTGCTAAGTAAGACTTAATTAATGGGTAGATATAGGGTCAGACTTATCCCCGCCAGGTGATTGGTGATGCCTGGGGAAGGCTGACCATGACAATTCTCACTCCCATGGGTCTGGATGAGGGTCAGGCTCAAGGTGAGAGTTTGACCTAAGCAATAAGCCCTGAGCAGGGGGAGCATTACCGCTTCAGGTAATGCCCCGGGGCCCATAGTTACATGCCTGAGATAAGTGTTCCCAGCACGTCCGCTCGTGAAATGGACTGAAAAGAAGGTAAGTGGAGGTGTGGGGGGGAAGGGAGGGAATTTTGTGGATGGGCAGGAGAGAGAGGAGAGGGGGAAGACCACACTTACCTCGTTCCCTGGCGACGGAAGATGGTGGCCTCCTGCTGTGAGGTGGCTCGGATTTATGGGATGCCCACGTTTCGAGCCTCCTCATTGCCTGAGAGGCTTCCTCACACCCCTGCTGGGTACTAATATTTGTTAGAACTTAAATTGAGTAGTTCTATTCACTGAGTTAAGTGGCAGCCTCTGGGTGCAGTAGTAGTCACAACAGTGATAGTTAAAGACTGCCTCTCCAGTAAAGAGCACATCGTAGGTGATACCACCTCAAGTTGCAAGGTTCTGCTAGCTTCTAACGCTGTTTTGGCAAAAACTGCTATTTAATGGCTTGGAGCAAATTAGGCCTAAAGGCAGGGATCAAGGGGGAGTCTATGTTGAATATGTTATAGCTAAAAAGAGGTTACTCTGCTGCCTAGCAGGGCCTTATTCCCTTAACGTAGTACTCTGGTGTTCAATACAGGAACCTAGTTAGGCAAAAGTAGTGGAGGCGAGGGAAAAGAGGCAGAGTGACCCTAAAACCTGCTGCAGAATCGAGGGATACTTATCGCTTCTGAAAGATTGTCAAACTGGTTATACAGGCAGTCCTGATTATAATCATGGTATCCTCTCTGAGGCTATCAATATATAAGTGAGACAGAGCTCAAAACACAGGTTGCACGATATAGAAGGTAAACAGAAAATCGAAACCTTCTAGAATCAATATATACATTTTAATCAATAGTAGAAAACATTAAAAAGGTATTAAATCACCAAATTATCAAAATGTTTACAATGTAATTCAACACATAAAACAAAGGGAATCGTTAATCACAATCAATAATAATTTGTCACAAAAGGTATGGATACATACACACAACACAGTTCAAGCAGTGTATCAGTTTCTTATTGTTGTCAGATAAAACAAAATATATCCCTGTGCAAATCCAGGAAGTTGTCTCGACATGTTTCAGTTCAGGGGAATTACTCAGAGAACATTCATCAGGAGAGTTGTAAAAGTCACGAAAATCCCAATAAAACAATTGTGTCCAATTGATAGAGAGGGAAGCAGAATTCATGCAACTTGTGGGTTTAGAGAGAGGGGACAAAGGGTAAGCTTAGTAGCTATTTAATGTTGTCATATTCACTAATAAGTGAACAATAGGACCAAAGAAAAGGAACAAAATACCTTCTGTGGCGCTTGTGGGGGCTCACAACTTAAGTCGTTCAAGTTGAAGTGGGCTGGTAAGTAGCTCCTACTCTGTAACTAATACAAGAATTTGCACAGGGATATATTTTGTTTTATCTGATAACTATAAGAAACTGATACACTGTTTGAACTGATTCTGAACTTGGCGCAGTGAAGGTGCTAAAGAGCAGGATTCACTGTGCCAAATGAGGATGCCCAGGCTCCACCAGCATTTTCAAGTGGGCCTGGGTGTCCTCGTAGTGCACGACAGTGCACCTTCAGGATTGCGCCTGTTTTAGTTATAACGGACGCAATCCTGAAATCTTGGCAGCATTTTCGTAAAATAACGACATATTCGTTATTTTACGAAAATGCTGCCGAGAACACAGGTGTATATGAGCACTTTCCTACACACCAAAGTAAGCAGCTTCTACGTTGAAGCTGCTTACTTTGTTGTATCGGAATGTGTTCATATACACCCATCTAAATGAAAGTGTTCATTCATTTAAAAGTGTTCATTTATTTACACAAAAGTAAGCAGCTTCAACTTTGCAGACTACAATGTTGAAGCTGCTTGCTTTGGTGTAAATGAAAGTGTTCATATACACCACAAAGGTGTATATGAACACTTTCATATACACCAAACAAGGCTTCTTGTGGCACTCCTCCAGAATAACGGCACCAAGATGGTACTGTATATGTACGCTATTTTGGCACAAGAATAGCCTTAAAAAAAGCCAGTTTACGAATGTGGCGGTTACTAGGTTGGTTTCCAACTCATCCTAGCAACCGCCACATGTATTCCGAAAGTGGCACATTCCTTGCGACTTCGGAAGAATGCGCCACCTTCAGAATAGGTCTTAAGTACCGAAAAGGTTGTTAACCCTTTTAACGTCCTTTTCGGAACCCAATACCAGGATGAGAATTGGGGCCTGAGTCTGGAATTTCCCAGTCTACCATTCCCGCTTAAACTGTGGATTTCCAGACCATTATTACAGTACCAATCCTATAAGTTACCTGAGCCCCATATTTGGGATCGATTCATGGAAATAATGTGCGCCGAAAATTCCCGCGCAGAGGTGCCAAAATGTGCGAATCGCAGTAAAAGTGCAAAAATTGCAGTGCAAGTGCGAAAATCGCAGGGAAACCAGCGCACATCGATTCATGGAAGTCCGTGCGCGAGAAAAACATTGTATGTGCGCTAAAAATGTGCGCCGTGCACGCCGGCGCACAGGTCATCCAACAGCGCGCGCCACGGCCACTGCGAAATCGCACATAGCGTGGCGCACATCACAAAAGTAGGCGGAACACGGGGCGTAACACTCGGAATGGGGAACAACGCGTGAAAATATGGGCGTCACGGGGGAAGTACAGGAGGCAAGTGCGCGGAACGCCCACACGCTCGCCTACAACTCGTATTCATGGAATCGAATAGGGCAAACCAGCGCACGGTCAAAGACGCGCACAGGGCCAAACAAGTACGCCACAAGAAAGCAGGCGGTAGCGCCCCTGCGACTGAAAAAAATGTGCGCCAAAATGTGCGCTAACAAAAAGCACCCATATACAGCCATGATGAATGGGCCATACGGTGGCCCTCTAGGACAAATGAGGTGCAAAGGGGTACCGACAAACACGGACACCCGCTGTGTGAAAAATAGCGTGTGCGTGTGTTCCTGGGTGCGCGGGAAGTTCCACACGCGATTTGCCTGGGTACGTGTACCACGGGGTGCGCGGGAAGTTCCACACGCGATTGGCCTGGGTACGTGTACTTCGGGGTACGCGGGAAGTTCCACACGCGATTGGCCTGGGTACGTGTACTACGGGGTGCGCGGGAAGTTCCACACGCGATTGGCCTGGGTACATGTACTTCGGGGTGCGCGGGAAGTTCCACACGCGATTGGCCTGGGTACGTGTACTTCGGGGTACGCGGGAAGTTCCACACGCGATTGGCCTGGGTACGTGTACTACGGGGTGCGCGGGAAGTTCCACACGCGATTGGCCTGGGTACGTGTACTTCGGGGTGCGCGGGAAGTTCCACACGCGATTGGCCTGGGTACGTGTATTTCGGGGTGCGCGTGAACTTCCACACGCGACTGGGCCTGTGAGAGTGGGGTACGTGTATTCCAGGGGTGGGCGGGAATATTTACTCGCGACTGGGCCTGGTAGAGCGTGCTACGTGTATTCCTGGGGTGGGCGGGAAGAATCACACGTTCGCCGAAAAATAAATGGTCCAATCCTGAAACACGTACGCCAGCATGAAGCAGGCGTACGTCGACCCGCGCAGCATAAAAGTGCGCGCAAAGAACAAACAAGCTCAGACGCCAGGATGAATATACCGTTCCTAGCAGCAGTGGCCGTGGGTTACCAAAGGAGGAGGAGGAGGATAGTGAGGGCCAGAATTTTCACTCCCAGAACCAGCCTTTTTGGGATGCCTGATGACCAGGTGTATGGGAGGTACAGGTTTCCACCACACATAATACTGGACCTGGTCAGTGAGTGGGAGGATGACCTCACATCACCCACCCTGTGCTCCCAAGCACTCAGCCCCCTGGAGAAGGTCCTCAATGTACTGCACTTCTTGGCCACAGGATCATTTCAGCGGACAAGTGCCCTAGTGGGTGGGGTGTCACAGGCCACGCAGTCACGCTGCCTACACCAGGTCTTGAACATCATCACTGCACGCCCATCAGTCCGTAGGCACATATACCTGCCCAGGACACCTGCAGAAAGGCAGGCTGCCACCCTCGATTTCTACGGTGTGGCACAATTCCCAAAAGTGCTAGGTGCCATTGACTGCACCCATGTGGCACTACGTCACCCCAGGGCATCTGAGCACATCTATAGGAACCGCAAGCACTGGCATTCCATCAACGTGCAGGTAGTATGTAATGCCAAGGGAATCATCACCTCAGCATATGCCAACTATCCAGGGTCCACCCACGACAGCTTCATTTATCGAATGTCTACCCTAAGCCGGGACCTAGAAGCTGGGCGGCATGGCGATACATGGCTGCTTGGTGAGTATGAATGCCACTGCACATGCATGCATGTCAGATGCAGAGTTATGTCACTACCCCACTAATGATACCCATCACCTCCTCACCAGGGGACAGTGCCTACCCTCTGAGCTCCCACATGATGACGCCAATTCGGAACCCCATCACGCCTCCAGAGGTAAGATACAACACAGCCCATATTGCAACCCGGGGCATAGTGGAGCGCACATTCGGAGTGCTCAAGTCACGCTTTCGCTCCCTTGACCGTTCTGGCGGGCAGCTGTTATATGCGCCCCCAGTAGTGTGCAGGATCATAGTGGCAGCATGTGTCCTGCACAATGTTGCAACACGCAGGGGCCTGGCTGTGGACATGGTGGTGCCCCCACATCCCCAACCACATGCACGCCCGCTGCGCATGGGAGGGCACGGGGTGAGGCAGCCCGTACGCAGCTGGTGGCTAATTACTTCACATAGAAATCACACCCCAGTGGAGTGCACACAGCCCTGGCACATACCATCTGATAAGCAATGATGACTCGACCTGACAATTAAGACGAACAAAGGGACAGTCAACTGTCAGAACCATAGCAGCCTGAGATTGTTCATGTGGAAGTGCCACAATGTGTGCATCCCTACCTACACAAACACCACCAATGCAGTGTCATCAAAAGACACTTCCATGCTGCAGAAATGAATACCCACTTGCAAAATACTACATGAAAACAGTGCCATGTCACCCAACCCCTCCCCGGCACAGCCACACAACACACCATGGCATGTCATGCAATGTGAGAGGAAACAAATGAATCCCCACAACATGCCCCAAGTGTCACCAGCTACAGTGTCCCTAATGGAAACATGTCCACACATGAAATGCTCACAGTAATGCAGGACCTTCAACACACATTACCGAATACTTACCAAGAATACCAATCACCTACACAACCTCCAACCTACCTTAAACATGACATTACAGACTTAGACATTTGCTAGCCTCACTACCTGATGATGCCAGCCCTCCGAACACTTCCAAGTATACAGTGTTAGCGCCACGCAAGAGTGTAGGTGCACTGCTTACAACATGGACTCCAGTTCCAAGGTGGACCGCATTGTGAAGACATGAGGAATGGACCTGCAAATTAGGAGGATGAGATGGATGCAGAGGCCCATATAAATACACCATGCAGTGTACAATACAACAGCAATATGCACTATGAATGTATACACAGTATTGACTACAGACTGCCCACACATCGAATGGGAGTCCAATGTCACCATGTACGTCAATGTCACTTGGGCATACCCTTTGCAAGCCCATGGAAACGGGAAGCAGGAGGGGTGTGTGTCACAAAAACCAAAGCATCTGAACCAAATTCATGACAAGCCTGCATGTGCCCAGCCACAATGCAGCGTATGCCCACGGGAGCCACACAAGGCAACACACTGTCCCAAAAAAAAAAAAAAATATCACAAATGGCCATTAATGGGCCCGGGGGGGTGGGGGAGGCCACCCAGGAGGTCCGAGGACAGGGTGCACACCAAACCCACCTGTGTGGATCTTGCGAAAAAAACACCTCCATGGGCTCATGGCCTACACGGCTACCCTATTGTGGGAGTATCACTGCTGTCGCTCTCCTCACCCTCTGCAGCTGCATCAGGAGGTGGTGGCACTATGGGAGGCAGCCCACGCAAAGCCCTAGTCTGTTCCTCCATGGCTGCAAGCATGCGGGTGTGGTAGGTCTCGTTCTGGAGGATATGTGTGCGGATGTCCCCATGCAACAACTCACGGGATGCCGGGACCTCCGCCCTAGTTGCCTGCATCTCAGCTGAGAGCGTACGTGTGAGACGCTCCAGCTGCTGTTCTGTCCTTCTGTTTGTCGAAGCCTCCAGCTCAACAAGAGTCGTCCTGAGGTGTAGGAGTTCCACCCTCAGGGCTTCCCTGTGGCCCTGGGACTCTATGGAAATGGCTTCCTGCAGAGTCGCCAGTGCCGCCCGCCTGTCCCTGTTGGACGCCAACATGTCCTCCCTGTGTGACTGGCAGATGGAGTCAGTTGCCTGCTGTAGTCGTTCCATCAGCCTTTCGGGGGGGGACAATGGAAGTGGCCACCCTATCCATGGCCTGAGCCATCATCTCTGATGATGCTGCCTGTTGGGTTGCCATACCGTATATGGATTGCTCCCATGCGGTATTGCCAGGTGGCTGACGGCCACCACGTCGGCGGGCACCACACCTGTCTGGGGCAAGGCGAACTGCGCCTTGCTGTGCCGGCACTGCCTGAGGCTGCAGGACTGCATTCCCCCTCTGATCTGCTGGCCCAGGAACAGGATCAGATGTCGCGGAGTGTGACCCTGCATCCGTAACCACCAAAGGCGTACCTGCCAACACTGACATCCACATTGAGGGTTCTAACCCTGGTGCAGGTGGGTCAGACAGAACAGAATCCCTCCCAGGAACACTCACCTGCGACGGCACATAGGTCTCATCATCCGAATCGACACCTGAATACAGCTCGGGGGAGGTGCAGCCAGAGACACCCCTTGAGAGCACGACTTGCAGCAGTTGTGGGTTCTCACCCACCACCACACCACGTCCCTGACTGGTGGTTGGTCGTCCCTCAGACCGCTCCTGGGTCTGCACCATCTCCACAACCCCAGCAGTATCAAGTGCGTCATCCCCTGCAAAGACATAAAAGAAAACAAATGGAAACAGGCATTAGCACTATGGCACACAATTAGGGCTGAGAGGCTACAGAAACAGTACTTGATTGACACATGTCCCACATGACTATAACCCTCCCATGTATGCACCGTCACTGCGTGTGAAGGGGAGGCAGATGGCACACATTGATGACACCAAGATGGAAGATGAAGACATTTGCTGCATGCCGCCTAGCAGTGGCATCACACATTGGCCAGTGATTGGCAGGTCAAATACACATGACATCACACAGATGGCATGTACCCTAGCCATGAAGTGAAGAGGGAGAGGAGGTCACCAATTGTTCATTCAGTCCAGTTTGCTAATGTAATAGATTTTTTCATTGAAATGGTTCAAATGTTTAACCTGCAGCTGCCAGTCCAAAATGGTCCTATACCACAGGGACATGTCGAAACAAATCATGTCCAGGAAACTAAGCCAGTTCACTGTACCATAGCCATGTCAGACATGTGACAATAGGACTGAAAAATCCAGAGTAAAAGTGGTGGTATGCAAACAATCTTCCAGAATAAACAGAGGTAATTAAGCAACAATGTTGTGGCAAGATGACACTCCAAGGGCAACTGGCGTGGTGTTGGGCTGGATGTCTAAAGTTGGCAGTAGGGATGCTGCTATACCCAAATGCTGGTGCGAAGAATGTATAGGAAGAGGCACATGGGTGACCGAAACCACTCAGGCACACACACCCTCACCTGGCACCCAAACAGAAGCCCTCCCACACACACCATGCACATGGATGACACACACATGCATGTGCACTCACCTGACAATGCCTAGTAATCTGCCAGTTCTCCCACGCCTTGGATCTGTTCCTCCGTGACGTAGGTCCCAGCAACCTGCTCATGTGGAGTGAGTTCTATGTCGTCTGCTGGAGACCCACCTCCAGTCACTAGAGTTGAGGCATGACTTTAGGCCAGCTTATTCTTTGCCCTGCGCTTCAGGTCATTCCAGCGCTTGTAGCATTCAGAAGCTGTGCGCCTCACGATTCCAAGGGCACTTATGATGTCCGCAATGGTCTGCCAGTGTGCCTGACGTTGCGCAGGTCTGGTCTTGGATCCTGCAACAATCACCATTTCGCGGTCATGTGCGGACACATACTCTACAAGTGCATTCAGTCCGGCCTCATTGAAGCTGTGCTTCCTTGATGGGCCGGGCTGTGTAGCCGTGTCTGGGGCATCAGCCTCTACTGGACGAGCACTCTTCCTCTTCCGCTTGGAAGGTGGTGGGGATCCTGAGTGTCCTACGCCACTCTGGACACTAGGGGTAGGAGCCCCGGTGGACTCTGTACTAGGAGTATGGGATTGCACACTCAGCATGGGAGTTGGTGCAGGCATTAGCTCAAGTGTGATGGTGTCAGGGGGAATGTCAGCATGATGGACTTGGACCGACACTGTCCTGGCTGGGTGTGTGAGAGGTGTGGTGGATGGAGCCGCAGCTGCCCCTGCAGCCTCCCCAGCCTGCCTACGCGGGGCAGCAGATGACCTAGCTGCCCCTGATCCACGTGGCCTGATGACACCAACGTTCACCGGCGCACGTGGCCTAGACCTGCTGACATGGAAGTCAGCCATGGAGTCACCCTGTGCCAGGTCTGGTTCCACAGTGGGCTGGTCCAACAAGGGCTGAGCATGGATGGTGTCAGCCACGTTAACCTCAACCAGGGGGGGAGGCATGGGTGTCCCTGACTGCTCCTCCACACATGGGGGGCTAGGGGCACCCTGCAAGTCACGGCCACGTCCCCTACCGGATCCACCACGGCCACCACTTGGGGCTGGGCCACCTTTGCCACCCTTACGGCTTGTTCGCCTCCCAGCCATGGCACTGATGTTATTGTGCGTATGGGAGTCGATGTGAACTATTGTCCTGGGCAATTGGGGGTCAAAGGGGTTGGGTACCAGATGGTTATCGTACCCTAGTGCTCTAGCAAGGCTGTATGTCACCCCTGGGGAAAGATGACGGGTCACGCAACGCACAGGCACCCCAAAAAAGGGAAGTAAGGTGCACGCAACCCCTCCTAGACCACGTGCGTGGAAAAATAAACCTGCACTACGCTGTGGCACCCAGAAACACAAGAATGAACATATGCGTGTCACACGCAGCCTAGAATGACCTCTGAAGGGGCACGCGACACACGGGGCAAGCACAGATGTTAAATACGTGCGTGACTCACCGTCTGCCAGGAACAAAAGCGTGAAAAATATGCACGTGTGCGCGTTGGCAACACCCCCGCCAAAAGAAGAATTGTACGCTATCTGAGGAGAGAGGACAACAGTAGAAGGGAACGCTGTTTGAGGAAACAGGCCCAGGAAAAAGAGGAAAAGAGAAAAAGCTGTCAGAGGTAACAGGGAGTACGAACTGGAAACGCCATGAAGTAAATCGCGTGTGAACCGACAAGAAGTACAGATTTCACCCACTCGCTCTCCACGTAAAGCACGCACAAAGAAATGGCGTTCTACACGTACCTTTTATACACACGTCACAGATGCGCAAACGCAATGAGGCCATTTCCACCAATTACGCGCTTTGACACTCGGACGTGTATCTCTTTTTTTTACACGCGCCATTCTCTACGGCCATGCGCGTGACGTCACAGCTGCACATGGTGGCCTTTGGGCCAATGAAATCGCATATGCGAGCACACGTGGTGAAAATGCACTTCCGAGTGTCATCACGTGTTATCGGAGGGAAGTGAGCGTACATGCGATTGGCCTGGGTACGTGTATTTCTGGGGTGTGCAGGAAGTTTCACACGCGATTGGTGGAAATCCATGTGTGCTCTGTCATCACGTGTAATGAGGGAAACACCCACGCACCGTCACGTCACAGACGCGCTTAGGCGCTAAGGGCCTTTGGTCCAATGAAATCGCGTATGCATGCAGACGCTAAGGGCCTTTCCTCGAATTACACGCAGACGTGGAGGACTTTTCACGTGCCAAATCACTCTGTATCAAGCTGGCCACGCGTAAGCACATGGAAGACCACGCTCCTGCCCAGAAAGCCGATTTACTGCCCCCCAGAGCCATGAGCACGCTCCCACCTGCCATCTTCTGCTGCCTGACTGCCTGCTGCCCACGTGCCCTGCCATTTGCTGCCTGCACATCAGCCAGGGGTGCTGTTGCTGTGACCACCCCTGCTGGAACCGAAGACTCCCGACTGGGATTCCATTGCTCCACAGCCCAGCCCCAGGACCCAGTTGCCCACCCACTCCTGCCTCTGGGGTTGTCATGTCGGGCACTGCAACATCTGGCACCACTGACAACCCCCGGCCAGAGAGGCAGAGGGGCACCAGGTAAGTGCCAGGGAAGTTGGTGTCCTGGTGGAGCAAGTCCTGGGGCAGTATGATGCCCTCTACGGAAGGTTGCGCGCCGACAAGGAAGGACGGACTCGGATCTGGACGGACATCGTGACTGCCATCAACGCAGAGGGGGTGGCAGTCCGCGACTTCCAACATGTCAAGAAGCGCTGGGAGGACTTCAGGTCCAGGACCCTGAACAAGGCCCGGCGCCTCTTGAAGGCAGCAGATGCTAAGGGGCGCCGGGGCCACTTGTCGGAAGATCAGATGAGGGTGCTGGAACGCATATCCCCAGCGCTCCACGTCCAGGTCCTTGAGAGGCAGACACGTCTGGAGTCGAGCGGTAAGTGTACATGCATCATGATTGTAAGCTGTGCATGTGGTGATGTGCCAGTAGTGTGCCGGTTGCACATCTGTTTGTATGGGGCCGAGTATGGGTGGGGGTATACAGGACCGTGAGGCTAACACATGCGAGTGCCATCATGTGTGAGACATGGATGATGCTTGTGTGTGTAGGCTTGCATGCCAAATGCAGTTGTCTGGGCACACATGTTTGTATGAATGTGTATGTAAGTAGGCATGTTCGTGATGTCACGCATGTATGTTGTTTTCAGCTGCATGTATCAGCACTGTGTACAAGTGCATGTGTGTGTATTTGACAAGGGTGCAACAGTGATGCAACATGGATGCATGTGACAGCGGGATGTGGAAGCCTGATTGGCAGATGTGACATGGATGCCCATCGGAACACTGCGACAGTTGGCTGAGGTGTACACATGCATGCAAGTGTGGTGGTGTGCGTGCATGTGTAGTGCACTCCCTGTGTTGCATGTGATGTCTGACTCACCTTTGCCCGCTCATGCTGTTGTATGTGTATGGATGGTTCTGGCAGTTGTGATGTGGCTGTGGTATGGCTCATGTGTGCATGAGGAAATGGCATGTGTGTTGCTAATTGTGATGCCATGTCTGAGGTTTGCCAATGCCACTCATGTGCAACTGTCATGTGTGTATGTGTCCATTGTACAGTGCCCTGATGCCTGTGTTTTATTTCTCCCTGTCTGCAGCGTCAACTGATGAAGAGGTGGGAGAAGGTGCTGTGGAGCACAGCGGCGGGGATGGCACCGCCAGCCGGAGACGCAAGGCCCGGCTCCCCTCCCAGGTTGTGATCTCGTCGGGGAGTGAGGAGTCCGGTGCCGCATCCCAGGCTGCAGCTGCCGGGTGGAGGTCCAAGAGGCGGAGGTCGGAGTTGGACTCCTCGGCAGCAGAAGGGGCAGCTGGGACGCAACGGGGCCCAACGGGGGAAGATGGCACGGAGTCATCCAGGTTGGTGGGGGGTTTGGTGGAGGAGGAGGCCGTGCAAGCAACAGAGATGGGGTCTGGAGGTGGGGATTCCACTGGTGTTAGTGGTGCAGTGCAGGACCAGGGACAGGAGGCAGCACAGGTCGCCGCGGAGGTGCCTGTGTGCAATCCTGTCCCTGATCCTGTCACTGCATCATCTTGCACCAGCAGGGATGCCTACGTCCAGACCTGTTTTCAGGCAGGAGATGAGCTCACGACAACTGGCCTTCCTCTGCCTGCGGACGTGGCTATCCGGTTCCGGGTTGAGCCTGTCCTGACTGGTGTGGCGTTGCGTCAACGGGCCATGCAAGGTGACCTGCAGTCTTTTCATGAGGAGACTGCACGTCATCTCGAATGGCTCGTTGACCGCGTCAGCCTACTGGGACAGGTCACCCAGGCCGGATTCCTCCGTTTGATGGGGCTTGCTCCGACCCCCTCCTCAACTGAACCCCCTATGCGCCAGTCGTCCTCCGTGCCATCTTCCCACCCATCAGTCACCTGGGTGCCCTGTGGAGCTGCCTCTGACGGTGCGGCCAGGCTGGTGGAGGAGGCATCCCTGCCACAGTCGGGAGTCGGACGTCCAGCAGGGGTGGCCACATCAACGACTGCACCCCAGCCGGCGGAGGATGTGCAGGCAGCAGGAGGCAGTGCACGGGCAGAGGCGCAGCAGCAGCAGCAACGTGGTGGGAGCCATGATGGCTCGGGGCCTTCGACATCGGAGGGGCAGGCATCGGCGCGAGGGCAGGAGGACCCAGGACAGGAAGTGTCTTCCGTGTGGCAGCGGTTGGGCCACGCCATAGATGCGGAGCGGCAGCCGGCGGAAGAGGCACGGCTCACGATGGTCATCGCAGAGAACTCCATGCGGAGGGCCCTGAGGCGGGCCGAGTGCCTCGAGGCAATCCGCAGGGAGTTTGGGGGGAACATGTGGACGGCCCTGCGGACCCTCGGGCCATGGAGGAGGACCGCCTCCGGGACATTGAGCAGGAGTTCGATGATGCCCTGGCCCGGAACATCCCGAAGTGAGCCGTCGGACTAGCCCGCTGCCCTTGTAAATAGTTATGTAGTTAGTGTTAGGTTTCCTTTGGTTTTGCATTTTGTTTGGACCTTTTGGACAATGGGCCACATTTTTGTATATAGTTATTTTTTTAGGTAGTGTTATTAGATAGGTTTCATTTCTTCGGTTGGGATCATGGACCCTGGATTGTTTATCTGTATATAGTTGACTTTTGGATTTTAATTTTTTTTTATGATTTCACCATGGAGCAATGGTTTTCGATTTAAATTTTCCATTGGATTTACTTTTGTGAACTGTGACTTTGGACACCTTTCGTTTGCATTATGATTTGTGGTTTTGCATTATTTCACTTACCTGCTTGTTCTTTTTTTAAACATTTCTATTATTGTTTGTTTATTTTTGATTCAATTTATGTTGCGTTTAATACATATTTTTTCTTCAAACTTCAATGTGTAGTATCATCTCATTGGTTTCATGCATATCATGATATGGGTTTTGACATTCTCTGACAACCATTGGGTGTATGTATGTGTTCATTTCCAAACTTGCAATTGGGGTTATATCATGTTTTTGCCATTTCTAAGTGGGTGGATGCAATACTCAGGTGGGTGTTTGCAATTTGGAGGCTGACCATAAGGGCCAGGGATCTAGATTGTGGTGACATGTTGGCTGGGGGACATGAGTGGGGGCCTGGTGGAGGCTGGCCCTGCACTGCTGGGGGGTGGGGGTGATGGGAGACATGGGTGGGGGCCTGGTGGAGGCTGCCCCTGGTGGCTGGGGGGTGAGGGTGGTGGGAGACATGGGTGGGGGCCTGGTGGAGGCTGGCCCTGCACTGCTGGGGGGTGGGAGTGATGGGAGACATGGGTGGGGGCCTGGTGGAGGCTGGCCCTGGTGGCTGGGGGGTGGGGGTGCAGGGAGACATGAGTGGGGGCCTGGTGGAGGCTGCCCCTGCACTGCTGGGGGTGGGGGTGCAGGGAGACATGGGTGGGTGCCTGGTGGAGGGTGCCCCTGCACTGCTGGGGGGTGGGGGTGATGGGAGACATGAGTTGGACATGAGTGGGGGCCTGGTGGAGGGTGCCCTGCACTGCTGGGGGGTGGGGGTGGTGGGAGACATGAGTGGGGGCCTGGTGGAGGCTGCCCCTGCACTGCTGGGGGGTGGGGGTGCAGGGAGACATGGGTGGGGGCCTGGTGGAGGCTGCCCCTGGGGGGTGGGGGTGCAGGGAGACATGAGCGGGGGCCTGGTGGAGGCTGCCCCTGCACTGCTGGGGGGTGGGGGTGCAGGGAAACATGAGTGGGGGCCTGGTGGAGGCAGGCCCTCGTGGCTGGGGGGTGGGGGTGGTATCAGACATGGGTGGGGGCCTGGTGGAGGCTGGCCCTGCACTGCTGGGGGGTGGGGGTGATGGGAGACATGGGTGGGGGCCTGGTGGAGGCTGGCCCTGGTGGCTGGGGGGTGGGGGTGTTGGGAGACATGGGTGGGGGCCTGGTGAAGGCTGGCCCTGCACTGCTGGGGGGTGGGGGTGGTGGGAGACATGGGTGGGGGCCTGGTGGAGGCTGCCCCTGGTGGCTGGGGGGTGGGGGTGATGGGAGACATGGGTGGGGGCCTGGTGGAGGCTGCCCCTGGTGGCTGGGGGGTGGGGGTGAAGGGAGACATGAGTGGGGGCCTGGTGGAGGCTGCCCCTGCACTGCTGGGGGGTGGGGGTGATGGGAGACATGGGTGGGGGCCTGGTGGAGGCTGCCCCTGGTGGCTGGGGGGTGGGGGTGGTGGGAGACATGGGTGGGGGCCTGGTGGAGGCTGCCCCTGCACTGCTGGGGGGTGGGGGTGATGGGAGACATGGGTGGGGGCCTGGTGGAGGCTGCCCCTGGGGGGCGGGGGTGGGGGTCGTGGGAGACATGGGTGGGGGCCTGGTGGAGGCTGCCCATGGTCGCTGGGGGGTGGGGGTGCAGGGAGACATGGGGGGGCCTGGTGGAGGCTGCCCCTGCACTGCTGGGGGTGGGGGTGCAGGGAGACATGGGTGGGGGCCTGGTGGAGGCTGCCCCTGGTGGCTGGGGGTGGGGGTGCAGGGAGACATGAGTGGGGGCCTGGTGGAGGCTGCCCCTGCACTGCTGGGGGGTAGGGGTGCAGGGAGACATGAGTGGGGGCCTGGTGGAGGCTTCCCCTGCACTGCTGGGGTGTGGGGGTGCAGGGAGACATGAGTGGGGGCCTGGTGGAGGCTGCCCCTGCACTGTCGGGGGGTAGGGGTGATGGGAGACATGGGTGGGGGCCTGGTGGAGGCTGCCCCTGGTGGCTGGGGGGTGGGAGTGGTGGGAGACATGGGTGGGGGCCTGGTGGAGGCTGCCCCTGGTGGCTGGGGGGTGGGGGTGCAGGGAGACATGAGTGGGGGCTTGGTGGAGGCTGCCCCTGCACTGCTGGGGGGTGGGGGTGCAGGAAGACATGAGTAGGGGCCTGGTGGAGGCTGCCCCTGCACTGCTGGGGGGTGGGGGTGATGGGAGACATGGGTGGGGGCCTGGTGGAGGCTGGCCCTGGTGGCTGGGGGGTGGGGGTGCAGGAAGACATGAGTAGGGGCCTGGTGGAGGCTGCCCCTGCACTGCTGGGGGGTGGGGGTGATGGGAGACATGGGTGGGGGCCTGGTGGAGGCTGGCCCTGGTGGCTGGGGGGTGGGGGTGCAGGAAGACATGAGTGGGGGCCTGGTGGAGGCTGCCCCTGCACTGCTGGGGGGTGGGGGTGCAGGAAGACATGAGTGGGGGCCTGGTGGAGGCTGCCCCTGCACTGCTGGGGGGTGGGGGTGCAGGGAGACATGGGTGGGGGCCTGGTGGAGGCTGCCCCTGGTGGCTGGGGTTTGGGGGTGATGGGAGACATGGGTGGGGGCCTGGTGGAGGCTGCCCCTGGTGGCTGGGGGGTGGGGGTGCAGGGAGACATGAGTGGGGGCCTGGTGGAGGCTGCCCCTCCACTGCTGGGGGGTGGGGGTGATGGGAGACATGGGTGGGGGCCTGGTGGAGGCTGCCCCTGGTGGCTGGGGGGTGGGGGTGGTGGGAGACATGGGTGGGGGCCTGGTGGAGGCTGCCCCTGCACTGCTGGGTGGTGGGGGTGCAGGGAGACATGGGTGGGGGCCTGGTGGAGGCTGCCCCTGGTGGCTGGGGGGTGGGGGTGCAGGGAGACATGAGTGGGGGCCTGTTGGAGGCTGCCCCTGCACTGCTGGGGGGTGGGGTGCAGGGAGACATGAGTGGGGGCCTGGTGGAGGCTGCCCCTGCACTGCTGGGGGGTGGGGGTGCAGGGAGACATGAGTGGGGGCCTGGTGGAGGCTGAACCTGCACTGCTGGGGGGTGGGGGTGATGGGAGACATGGGTGGGGGCCTGGTGGAGGCTGCCCCTGGTGGCTGGGGGGTGGGGTGGTGGGAGACATGGGTGGGGGCCTGGTGGAGGCTGCCCCTGCACTGCTGGGGTTGGGGGTGATGGGAGACATGGGTGGGGGCCTGGTGGAGGCTGCCCCTGGGGGGTGGGGGGTGAGGGTGGTGGGAGACATGGGTGGGGGCCTGGTGGAGGCTGCCCCTGCTGGCTGGGGGGTGGGTTGCAGGGAGACATGGGTTGGGGCCTGGTGTAGTCTGCCCCTGCACTGCTGGGGGGTGGGGGTGCAGGGCGACATGGGTGGGGGCCTGGTGGAGGCTGCCCCTGCACTGCTGGGGGGCGGGGGTCCAGGGAGACATGAGTGGAGTCTGCTCCTGCACTGCTGGGGGGTGGGGGTGCAGGGAAACATGGGTGGGGGCCTGGTGGAGGCTGCCCCTGCACTGCTGGGGGGTGGGGGTGATGGGAGACATGGGAGGGGGCCTGGTGGAGGCTGCCCCTGGGGGGTGGGGGGTGGGGTGGTGGGAGACATGGGTGGGAGCGTGGTGGAGGCTGGCCCTGCACTGCTGGGGGGTGGGGGTGATGGGAGACATGGGTGGGGGCCTGGTGGAGGCTGCCCCTGGGGGGTGGGGTCATGGGGGTGGTGGGAGACATGGGTGGGGCCTGGTGGAGGCTGGCCCTGCACTGCTGGGGGGTGGGGGTGATGGGAGACATGGGTGGGGGCCTAGAGGAGGCTGCCCCTGGGGGGTGGGGGGTGAGGGTGGTGGGAGACATGGGTGGGGGCCTGGTGGAGGCTGCCCATGGTGGCTGGGGGGTGGGGGTGCAGGGAGACATGAGTGGGGGCCTGGTGGAGGCTGCCCCTGCACTGCTGGAGGGTGGGGGTGCAGGGAGACATGAGTGGGGGCCTGGTGGAGGCTGCCCCTGCACTGCTGGGGGCTGGGTGTGCAGGGAGACATGAGTGGGGGCCTGGTGGAGGCTGCCCCTTCACTGCTGGGGGGTGGGGGTAATGGGAGCCATGGGTGGGGGCCTGGTGGAGGCTGCCTCTGGTGGCAGGGGGTTGGGGGTGGTGGGAGACATGGGTGGGGGGCTAGTGGAGGCTGCCCCTGCACTGCTGGGGGGTGGGGGTGATGGGAGACATGGGTGGGGGCCTGGTGGAGGCTGCCCCTGGGGGGTGGTGGGTGGGGGTGGTGTGAGACATGGGTGGAGGCCTGGTGGAGGCTGCCCATGGTGGCTGGGGGGGTGGGGGTGCAGGGAGACATGGTTGGGGGCCTGGTGGAGGCTGCCCCTGCACTGCTGGGGGGTGGTGGTGCAGGGAGACATGGGTGGGGGCCTGGTGGAGGCTGCCCCTGGTGGCTGGGGGTGCAGGGAGACATGAGTGGGGGCCTGGTGGAGGCTGCCCCTGCACTGCTGGGGGGTTGGGATGCAGGGAGACATGAGTGGGGGCCTGGTGGAGGCTGCCCCTGGTGGCTGGGGGGTGGGGGTGAGGGGAGACATGGGTGGGAGCCTGGTGGAGGCTGCCCCTGGTAGCTTGGGGGTGGGGGTGCAGGGAGACATGGGTGGGGGCCTGGTGGAGGCTGCCCCTGCACTGCTGGGGGTTGGGTGTGCAGGGAGACATGAGTGGGGGCCTGGTGGAGGCTGCCCATGCACTGCTGGGAGGTGGGGGTGATGGGAGACATGGGTGGGGGCCTGGTGGAGGGTGCCCCTGGTGGCTGGGGGGTGGGGGTGGTGGGAGACATGGGTGGGGGCCTGGTGGAGGCTGCCCCTGTACTGCCGGCGGTGGGGGTGATGGGAGACATGGGTGGGGGCCTGGTGGAGGCTGCCCCTGGGGGGTGGGGGGTGAGGGTGGTGGGAGACATGGGTGGGGGCCTGGTGGAGGCTGCCCCTGGTGGCTGGGGGGTGGGGGTGCAGGGAGACATGGGTGGGGGCCTGGTGGAGGCTGCCCCTGCACTGCTGGGGGGTGAGGGTGCAGGGAGACATGGGTGGGGCCCTGGTGGAGGCTGCCCCTGCACTGCTGGGGGGTGGGGGTGCAGGGAGACATGAGTGGGGGCCTGGTGGAGGCTGCCCCTGCACTGCTGGGGAGTGGGGGTGCAGGGAGACATGGGTGGGGGCCTGGTGGAGGCTGCCCCTGCACTGCTGGGGGGTGGGGGTGATGGGAGACATGGGTGGGGGCCTGGTGGAGGCTGCCCCTGGTGGGTGGGGGGTGGGGGTGGTGGGAGACATGGGTGGGGGCCTGGTGGAGGCTGGCCCTGCACTGCTGGGGGGTGGGGTGATGGGAGACATGGGTGGGGGCCTGGTGGAGGCTGCCCCTGGGGGGTGGGGGGTGGGGGTGGTGGGAGACATGGGTGGGGGCCTGGTGGAGGCTGGCCCTGCACTGCTGGGGGTGGGGGTGATGGGAGACATGGGTGGGGGCCTGCTGGAGGCTGCCCCTGGGGTGTGGGGGGTGGGGGTGGTGGGAGACATGGGTGGGGGCCTGGTGGAGGCTGCCCATGGTGGCTGGGAGGTGGGGGTGCAGGGAGACATGAGTGGGGGCCTGGTGGAGGCTGCCCCTGCACTGCTGGGGGGTGGGGGTGCAGGGAGACATGAGTGGGGGCCTGGTGGAGGCTGCCCCTGCACTGCTGGGGGGTGGGGGTGATGGGGGACATGGGTGGGGGCCTGGTGGAGGCTGGCCCTGGTGGCTGGGGGTTGGGGGTGGTGGGAGACATGGGTGGGGGCCTGGTGGAGGCTGCCCCTGCACTGCTGGGGGGTGGGGGTGCAGTGAGACATGGGTGGGGGCCTGGTGGAGGCTGCCCCTGGTGGCTGGGGGGTGGGGGTGCAGGGAGACATGAGTGGGGACTGGTGGAGGCTGCCCCTGCACTGCTGGGGGGTTGGGATGCAGGGAGACATGAGTGGGGGCCTGGTGGAGGCTGCCCCTGGTGGCTGGGGGGTGGGGGTGAGAGGAGACATGGGTGGGGGCCTGGTGGAGGCTGCCCCTCGGGGGTGCGGGGTGGGGGTGGTGGGAGACATGGGTGGGAGCCTGGTGGAGGCTGCCCCTGGTGGCTGGGGGGTGGGGGTGCAGGGAGACATGAGTGAGGGCCTGGTGGAGGCTGCCCCTGCACTGCTGGGGGGTGGGGGTGCAGGGAGACATGGGTGGGGGCCTGGTGGAGGCTGCCCCTGGTGGCTGGGGGGTGGGGGTGCAGGGAGACATGAGTGGGGGCCTGGTGGAGGCTGCCCCTGCACTGCTGGGGGGTGGGGGTGCAGGGAGACATGAGTGGGGGCCTCTTGGAGGCTGCCCCTGCACTGTCGGGGGGTGGGGGTGATGGGAGACTTGGGTGGGGGCCTGGTGGAGGCTGCCCCTGGTGGCTGGGGGGTGGGGGTGGTGGGAGACATGGGTGGGGGCCTGGTGGAGGCTGCCCCTGCACTGCTGGGGGGTGGGGGTGATGGGAGACATGGGTGGGGGCCTGGTGGAGGCTGCCCCTGGGGGTGGGGGTGGTGGGAGACATGGGTGGGGGCCTGGTGGAGGCTGGCCCTGCACTGCTGGGAGGTGGGGGTGATGGGAGACATGGGTGGGGGCCTGGTGGAGGCTGGCCCTGGTGGCTGGGGGGTGGGGGTGGTGGGAGACATGGGTGGGGGCCTGGTGGAGGATGCCCTGCACTGCTGGGGGTTGGGGGTGCAGGCAGACATTAGTGGGGGCCGGGTGGAGGCTGCCCCTGCACTGCTGGGGGTTGGGGGTGCAGGGAGACATGAGTGGGGGCCTGGTGGAGGGTGCCCCTGCACTCCTGGGGGGTGGGGGTGATGGGAGACATGAGTTGGACATGAGTGGGGGCATGGTGGAGGGTTCCCTACACTGCTGAGGGGTGGAGGGTGGGAGACATGAGTGGGGGCCTGGCAGAGGCTGCCCCTGGTGGCTGGGGGGTGGGGGTGCAGGGAGACATGAGTGGGGGCGTGGTGGAGGCTGCCCCTGCACTGCTGGGGGGTGGGGGTGCAGGGAGACATGAGTGGGGGCCTGGTGGAGGCTGCCCCTGCACTGCTGGGGGGTGAGGGTGCAGGGAGACATGAGTGGGGGCCTGGTGGAGGCTGCCCCTGGTGGCTGGGGGTGCAGGGAGACATGAGTGGGGGCGTGGTGGAGGCTGCCCCTGCACTGCTGGGGGGTGGGGGTGCAGGGAGACATGGGTGGGGGCCTGGTGGAGGCTGCCCCTGGGGGGTGCGGGGTGGGGGTGGTGGGAGACATGGGTGGGAGCCTGGTGGAGGCTGCCCCTGGTGGCTGGGGGGTGGGGGTGCAGGGAGACATGGGTGACGGCCTGGTGAAGGCTGCCCCTGCACTGCTGGGGGGTGGGGGTGCAGGGAGACATGGGTGGGGGCCTGGTGGAGGCTGCCCCTGCACTGCTGGGGGGTGGGGGTGATGGGAGATATGGGTGGAGGCCTGGTGGAGGCTGCCCCTGGTGGCTGGGGGGTGGGGGTGCAGGGAGACATGAGTGGGGGCCTGGTGGAGGCTGCCCCTGCACTGCTGGGGGGTGAGGGTGCAGGGAGACATGAGTGGGGGCCTGGTGGAGGCTGCCCCTGCACTGCTGGGGGGTGGGGGTGATGGGAGACATGGGTGGGGGCCTGGTGGAGGCTGCCCCTGGTGGCTGGGGGGTGGGGGTGGTGGGAGACATGGGTGGGGGCCTGGTGGAGGCTGCCCCTGCACTGCTGGGGGGTGGGGTGATGGGAGACATGGGCGGGGGCCTGGTGGAGGCTGCCCCTGGGGGTGGGGGGTGGGGGTGGTTGGAGACATGGGTGGGGGCCTGGTGGAGGCTGGCCCTGCACTGCAGGGGGGTGGGGGTGATGGGAGACATGGGTGGGGGCCTGGTGGAGGCTGGCACTGGTGGCTGGGGGGTGGGGGTGGTGGGAGACATGGGTGGGGGCCTGGTGGAGGGTGCCCTGCACTGCTGGGGGTTGGGGGTGCAGGGAGACATGAGTGGGGGCCTGGTGGAGGGTGCCCCTGCACTGCTGGGGGGTGGGGGTGATGGGAGACATGAGTTGGACATGAGTGGGGGCCTGGTGGAGGGTGCCCTGCACTGCTGAGGGGTGGGGGGGGTGGGAGACATGAGTGGGGGCCTGGTGGAGGCTGCCCCTGCACTGCTGGGGGGTGGGGGTGCAGGGAGACATGGGTGGGGGCCTGGTGGAGGCTGCCCCTGGTGGCTGGGGAGTGGGGGTGCAGGGAGACATGAGTGGGGGTGTGGTGGAGGCTGCCCTGCACTGCTGGGGGGTGGGGGTGCAGGGAGACATGGGTGGGGGCCTGGTGGAGGCTGCCCCTGCACTGCTAGGGGGTGGGGGTGATAGGAGACATGGGTGGGGGCCTGATGGAGGCTGGCCCTGGTGGCTGGAGGGTGGGGGTGGTGGGAGACATGGGTGGGGGCCTGGTGGAGGCTGGCCCTGCACTGCTGGGGGGTGGGGGTGATAGGAGACATGGGTGGGGGCCTGATGGAGGCTGGCCCTGGTGGCTGGAGGGTGGGGGTGGTGGGAGACATGGGTGGGGGCCTGGTGGAGGCTGGCCCTGCACTGCTGGGCGGTGGGGGTGATGGGAGACATGGGTGGGGGCTTGGTGGAGGCTGCCCCTGGTGGTTGGGGGTGCAGGGGGACATGCGTTGGTGGGCAGTAGTGCAAGGTGACATGTGGGTTGGCTGGGGGGCATGGCCATGGTGGATGGGGTGCCTGCAGGACATGTGCAGGGTAGGCCCCTGTGGTGTGGGCCACATGCAGGGGCCGTGGAAGGTATAGAGGGAACACCTGGGAGGACCCACACGTGCAATTCACGTGTGGTGCTCCACGCGCACCCCTGTAATACACGTACCCTGATGGAATCGCGTGTGATACTTCCTGCGCACCCCTGAAATACACGTACCCTGCTGCTTTTGCGTGTGATACTTCCCGCGCACCCCTGGAATACACGTACCCTGATGGAATCGCATGTGATACTTCCCGCGCACCCCTGTAATACACGTACCCTGCTGATTTTGCGTGTGATACTTCCCACGCACCCCTGAAATACACATACCCTGCTGCTTTGAGAATACACGTACCCTGCTGCTTTTGCGTGTGATACTTCCCGCGCACCCCTGAAATACACATACCCTGCTGCTTTTGTGTGTGTTACTTCCCACGCACCCCTGATGCACACGTACACAGGACAATCGCGTGTGGAACTTCCCGCGAACCACTGAAATACACGTTCCACGCTTGGCGTTTGCTGTTTGCCAGCCCTGTGAACTGGTCCAGGGTTAGCGCAGCCCTTTGCGATGATTTGGGGACTTTGAAGGCTTTTCCTTGCGCGAGGGCGTTCTTGGGGGCGTAACTGGCGCTGCTGCAGGGTCGCTGCACCACTCTGCGCCACGGCTGCTTTCGGAGCCTAGAATCCATGAATACGCTGTGCGATGAAAAGGATTTTTTTGCACGCGACTGGCGCAGTGTATCGCACGGGGACACTGTGCGCCAGCCACGTGCGCAATTTTTGTGCGAATTTCTATGAATTACCCTGCCTTCCAGGCATCTGAACTAGCTATTCCTGTGGGATCGTGACTTCCTTGAAGCATATCCAACATCAGGAAAGCCTCATCAGTTTAAAGGCTGTGATCCTCCCGGAATGAAATGCTTGCTGCATGTACTTATTTAGCACTAGTCGTGCTAGTCTCTGTGCCAAAACTGCACAGAGTATTTTGGCATCAACTTTCATGAGGGAAGTAGGTCAATATGAACCACAGTCACACTGAAAGTACAATCACCCATGCCTCTTGCATTGACACAAGTAACCCTCTCAACGCAAGACCTCCCAGTGAAGATCATGAGCAGCGTAGGTACATGCCTCTACTATGCTATACAAGACAATCAACCGGCAGGTCATCTCGTCCCGGAGATCTGCCCCTCAACAGATTGTCAAATTCCCACCTAATGTCTACTTCATTTCGTTTATCAGTGGCCTCATAAGCAACCGTGGGATGTTCCTCTTCGAGTAGCCGTCATGAACCTGCTCCAGGCTCATTCTCACCAGTCAAGAAAATAGACCACCATAGTACTTCTTTCTCTCTCTCACACTATGCTGTCTGGCTACCCAGGAGGCGTAATCAAATGTAATCTCTCATGGCTAACTAGGACTCTCTGCTGCCATACTCGCTGTCTTTCCTCCCTGGTGTCCTTTCTGTTAGCCACAGACCATTCCAAACCAGGCACCCGGGCCCAAGCATGTGTTACACAGCATTAATGTGGGCCAACCAGTACTTAAGGAAGTGTTGTGTCAGTTATGCGCTAATGAGTAGTGTGATGGACTTTCTGAACCCTTAGTATTTGTAGTAACCTTAACATTGCCACTCCCAAAGTTTACTCTTTTTATTTTAAAAAATAGTCACCTAATTGTTTTATTAATGATGTTTCCTTTCCTAAAAAGGATGAATAAATTAATGTTGGATTGGATTTGGATTATGTTTTCTCTACGGTTTCTCCCATAACCGAATGCTTTATAGCTCAAGGGTCCCCTCTTAGTCCGTAGAGTACAGAAGATATTCCGGACAGTTGTCTTCTTACTTTGAATACTGCAATTGCCTATGCCTTTGCAAACTACAGGATTGTTCCAGTTTTGCTTAATTTAGTGCTTACAATTCCTGGCTGGTGCCTTCTGCATTGATCCTATCAATTTGCTGATTATTTAACACATTCACCAGTGCACACCAACTTGTTTACCTAGATTTATTAGCAAATTGAGCAACACCAAACTCCAAGCCCACGTTTCAGCCTTGGTCGCCTGGTTGCTATGGCAACACTATAATGATGCTAAGAGGAAAACACAATACATTCGGAGGAGCAGAAGAAAGCGATGCATACACAAGTGTCCACTCAGATCCCACAATATATTGCTTCAAGCGCAGACATCCCCTGAAGAAGAACCTTGGGTGCGTAACCATGCTCTGCTTTGCAGCCCAGCCACATCCCTCACTTAAACCCTCACGGCATTAATACAGGAGGGATTAAAGCATAGATTTAGTGCTCCTTATATGTGTGTCTAGTTTCAATAAATATTACTAGCATCCTTTACATTTCACCTGCAGCCATGTCTGGCAAATTGAGAGTTGGGATGGGCCAGGCTCAGTCATACATGCCCAGGTACAGCCTCATTTCCCAGATATAGCCCTCACATGACAAATACAATCTCGTGTGCTAAGCCCAGCATTGCATGCCCAGGTATTGCCATCCAATGCCCAGAGGAACGCTTCAGCAGAGCATCAGGACAACCCCCTGGCACATGCTCAAGGCAAGGAGGCAAGAAACACAGCACGCATCCTGCTAAGCAGAAATGAGACACAGTTTGATAAGATAACGCTTGTGAAAGAATAATACATTGTTAGTAATAATAACTTGTGGTTTATAAAGCGCCTTTTACCCACAGCACTTTGCATAGAACATATTTACATACATTATTATTACCCAATGGAAATTGGTACTCACTTTATCGACCTCGGAAGGATGAAAGGCTGAGTGGACCATGCTGGTATTTGAACCTGCAACCTGCAGATCAAACAGAAATCACAGCAACGAGTGCTCAACCCATTGAGCTATCTTACCGGCTAATGAACGCATGCACAAGGCTGAAGCTTTAGGTGTTTGCTTCTAATGAGACGTTTCATGCAGCTGCACTTCTATGGCATTGTGGCATGACCAGGCAGCACAAGTAAAAAGACAGGGGCTTGCAGGTCCTAACTGTCACATGACCCGGACCAGAGGAACCAATAAATGCGGGCTCTGCAGAGTAGATGCTCACTTGGGAGCCTTTGCTGCTGCATTATGGGAAATGTGGTCTTGGGAAACATGCTGAGATTTCTCCACCTTTCCAGTGTAAGGCCACCAAAGCCAAGACCAGAGATGACAGAAGACATCCTCTCATCTCATAGTCATACTCAATAGTCATTCCATAAGGCATGAGGAACATACAGCATGTAAACAGCACTACAATCCGTTATAAATAACGTCTTCTCCTCCTTAATGACCACCTCAGAATGAAATACATTGGTTATCCAACAGTATCTTGATATGGAGCTGGAAACTGCCAGGAGAATTTTCAAACACAGGTTTGCCATTAGGACACAAAGATCACCTGCTTTAAGCCCCCATATACACTATAGAGTGGAGGATCTAGTTCCTTGGCCCTTTAAATACTCATGGGGCCTCATTCCGAGTATGGCGGTAAGGGATAGCGGCCACCGGTAACGAGACCGGTGGCGGTGATCCCTTACCGCCATACTCTGAGTTCCCTTTGCGCCCTCGCCCTTAACGCCTGCTTTGAGCAGGTGTTAAAGTCGAGGGCGCAAAGGGGCCTCCAAGCCAATAACGGTGACCGTAATGAACGGTCACCGTTATTTGCATCTTCCCCATTCCCATTGAGCCCTATGGGGGCTCATTTGGGAATGGGGAAGAGGCTTGGTGAATGGGGAATTACCGCCCGCCAACCTTGGAATGGGGCGGTAATTCCGCCATCCACCAAGGCGCTGCCGGTCCGGGTACGGCGTCAACCAAGGCGTTAATAGCGCCATTGGTTAGCGCCGTACTCGGAATGAGGCCCATGGTATATTTGCTCATATTTCTACAAATTGACATATTAGTGCATGTGGATTTTTTATTTTGTATTGGACCTTCGTCACATGGGTCATCCAAGACAGGTTATCCACCAAAAAAGAGCTCAGGTTGTCAAAATTCTTCACTAACCCAAGGGCCGCACTGTTTCTCAACCGTGGAAGTTTCCTTTGGCCTAATACCATTACTTTTGGGTTTAGGAGAGGTCCAGGCTCATGGCAGAAAAGCAACAAAAATACACTTGAGAGTTCCATAGGCGTCTTCTCTGTCTTGGTCAAGTTAACAACATCATCTGAAAATAAAAGTAGGAGTGTGGGGTGACCTTTGGCTTTGGACACATCGCCTGTGAACATTTGTAGGTGAGCATCAATGTCACTGGGCCTAATAAGATCGTTGTTTTTGTTCTCCCTTATTTATCTATTTATTTATTTATTTATTTATTTATTTATTTATTTATATTTATATAGCACGCAAGCAGCCCAGGGGCATTGAGGCGCTGTTACTTGCAATAACTTAGTTACATGGTCCAGGCATGATAGCGATTGTTAACACATTATGAATACTACAAGATATCATACTGTTGTTACAGATATTACATTGGGACGTATATTACAACATATATGATAAGTATTCTTGATGGTGTGTCGGGCCTTATGTGAAGAGGGTAGTTGCTCTCCCTTGCCTTGTCGCGCTCTGAAACACTTGTGTACGAGCGCAATACAAATAAAATATCAATATCAATAAAGCCATTGCTATGCAGCATAAACAGTAGTGGGGCTAACACGCGGCTTTGCCGTAAACTATGCAGACCAATGAAGGAGAAAGGACCCAATGCCTGGGTGCCAGATCTTACACATGCCTTATAATCAGCATATATTGCCATGTTACTGTTAAGCAGAAACATGGGGGATGCCAGGATTAATGATGACTTCCCATATTTCCCTCATGAAATGAGGCTCAAGTCAGAACTGAAGGCAAGGAAGGCTAAACACAGTTTTTCTTTCCTTTCCACCCTGCATTTTAACATTATTAATTGTAGTCAGGCACTCATTAACCGTGTTCTTCCAACACAGAACGCCCAGTTCAGACGGGGTTTCCAACTCTTGGTCAGTAGACACCTCTGCCAAACCCCCTATATATAACCATATAGCATTATATATATTTCAAGTAGGGAGGTGGATCGCTAGTATTTGGTGTCACTTCAACAGCTTTTCTCAAAGGCCCGGATAATTTCAGCTTCCTTGCAGGAGATGAGAAGTACTCTTTCATCGTGGATGGCATTAAAAACCTTGGTCAAGGCTGCACCCCAGATCGGGGATTCGAGTCTGATCATAACTGTGAGTATTTGGTCAAAGCTAGGAACCTTACAATAAATAAGTTAGACACTTCACCGTAAATGTGCTTGAATGAAAGATCACTGCCCAAAGGAAAGACATCCCTAATCATATTGCAGTTGGTCCATGGCCCATAACGAGGGGAAGGGGAAAAACAGTTGACCCAGTTGACTGCATTCATTTCTATGTCAGGAACGAAAGACACCCTAATAACCCCAGAAATAATTGCCTAAACAATCCTATGGTCATTTACCAATGACGTTTCGGGCAGGGCATCCTGTACACCCTGAATCTGGTTTCTTTTTTTCTTTTGATTAGGGATTTTTCTCAGGTTTCATAATCTGATAAGGCAGTGCACTCAGATTTCGAACTGCCACAGGGTCTTTGAGCATCTTGGAGGGATTAAGCAGCTTCTCTTCATCCTGACTCCAGGCTGCATCATACCAGCACTTAATTTGATGAATGACTTTCTTGTTACAGACTGGTCAGGAGGACCCTTCAGATGAGATTACTTTTCGAAGGCCACAGGCAGATAGCATGTCAGTTCTGGAAGCACTATCATCCATGATAACTTCCATAAGCGGGAGAGTGCCAATGATCATTTCATTAGATCACTCCTTGCCGTCTTTCACTCTACACCATATAGTTCCTCTAATTCCCATCAGCCCCAATCTGCCAGAGCACCTGTTACAGGCTTGTCCTGCTCCACCACGACCCGTGTGCTCTAGGACGCAAATAATATACAGGAGACCAGAAGTAGAGAGAAGTGGCATGCAATGCAAGAAGACACCAGCACCTGGGAGGCATGCTCACTTCTCTACCCCACGCCCACCCCAGATGTGGCTCATCCTTATATGCAAATGAAGTGGCTAACCCTTTCACCACTCATGACACATGGTTTCCCTGTCTTGTCTGTGAGGCAGCCTCTGGCCTTGGGGATCCGATCCTGTTCCAGCTGAGTCATCTGCTGTGTACCTTCTCAGGAGGGGCCATGAGCTGGCTGGGCTGCCTGAGGTATAACAGGCATTACACAGCGCTGTGACCTTGCATGGCGTGGCTGTTCAGCTGTATCCAAGTCTCTCTGACCGCATCAGAGGGGCCTCAGAGAAAACCAAAAGAAAATGCAGTATCAGAGTTGTTAACACGCCCATTTCTTCTCTTTTCTCATTTTGCCTATGACCCACTACTGCTACATAAAGCACACTGCAGTAAAACTCAATAAGGAAGCAAATTAAAAAGCATTATCAAGGCAACTAAATTGTGTCCTAACTCTCCCATGGTGTAGGGTCCCCTGCGCTTTAGCCCCCTTGTCTCCTAAATAAATGCTCCAAGATTCATTAAGAGCTACACACACACCTTCATACTGGCTGATTAACTCATCTAAAGCCATTCAGTCCTGCATTTCACTTCATATGCAACAGTCCAAGAAAGTCAAAGAACCATCCACCACCTGCGCGATGATGATGAATCCATACATTTACCACTCGGTCAATGTCATCCCGAGAAATGCACTCGCCACTATCATCATCAGCCATGATCTAGGCTGAAACAAAAACGGTCATAATTACATGTCCCTCCATGTCTATCTCTGAGCATCCCAGTGACTCTAAAATCCAGAACCACCTCCTTCATGTGTCTGTTATGGTCATGTGCATTGTCAATGTCAAGTTGTGTCTAAGATTCTAAAATAGTCAGCCTCTAGTACCTCCCAGTCCTTAGGCACACCCACCATAAGTTGGTGTGAGGGGTGTGGGATGTTTTTACCCATGCATCCAAGCCCTACCTCAAAAACTGTGCAGTACTGACATGGAAAACATCATGATGGCCAGAGCTTCCCAGAAAATGCCCAGGGAAGTGCATGAAGAATAGGCTGCCACCCATTTTGCCGATGTTATGGGCACAGAAGGGCACTGCCTAAAACCACCATTGGACTACCCACGCAGTAGTCTGAAACTATTGGGAATGGCAATGCTGATTGCCAAAAGCAACCTAGAATTTTGGGTAATTCATTTTCTTAAATCCCAAAAATGGGTGCAGTACCAGTACTTACCACTATCAGAAAGCCGGCGTTTTAAAACAGCACCAGATTTTTTTTATATGTGTAAAACTGAATAGATGAACCCAAAGCATGCCAAAGAAAGACTTACTGAGAGGTGGATACAATCTAAAGTTATATTGTGAAGTGACTTGAATGTTCATAACAAGACTGGCTGAGCTCTGCAGGTCTGCAGCAGCCTAACTGAAACTGGATTTAAAAATACCAAAAATCTAAATGTTTAAAAGAAATGAGTGACCTACTTTTGAGTGTCACATAGGTTGCAATTGTTTAAATGTCATAGTTTTAAACTTAGAATCAGCATCCTAGCTGCATATGTAAAAAATTGTCTTGACTTAAACTGGGGAACAAAGGTGACATTAGCTGGGGCCTGGCTTAAGGAACTGAATTCTGCCCACCAGCTACCCCCGACAGGAGTTGAGACTTGCACAACAGCTGTGTTCCCAGGCCTAGCTGCCTTTTTGCTGCTCCCACCAAAAGGGATATGACACTTCTCTGATTGAATTACCTGGGCTCTGCAGGAAATTGAACAAAGCCCTGTCCTGACTCAGGCAAATGTTTTATTATGGGGGCCGTAAAAAGTGGCTTCCTCCTGGAAGTAAAGGGGAGGAGCACTGCCTGTGAGAGCAAGCTGGCTTGGCAGAACTGGAAAAAACAGAAATTCAACCTTGTGCTGGGGGGAAACCACACCTCTGTAGCCAGAATATGGTTTTAGAAAAAGATGAATAACTCATAGAGCGGACTTGTGAAAATTATTTAAATGATACCATAATTCTTGTGATTTTTCTGCCCACATTTTAAGAGGTTTTTAGAACCGTTGGCATGATCTGGGGGCAAGCTAGCAGTTAAGAGGGTATTACTTAAAATGTATGCATGTTAAAAATCTGACACTTCATCAAGTAATGTCCATACTCCTTGCGCACATGTGTATACATTTGGGGTAATGTCTGATATTGGTAACTTGACCAAAAAGTGAAATATGTTGCCATTTCTGAATGCAAGCTCCCAGGAAGAGCAGATTTTGAACAGGGGATACCTCCTGTGATATGTGATGGGTGCATGTAATTTTAAACAAATGTGTACCTGTGCAAATATGTCTTTTGGGTCAAAATATAGATTGTGTGTAATTTGACAGGGGTGGGTTCTCTGTACCATAAACAGACCTCATCATGATGACATTTCATTTCATTCCCCCAATCAAGGGGAAGAGGAGGAAGTGGCCAATGACAAGTGGAGAGGGGTAGAGCCTAGTGATGCTGCACACACACCCAGTTTCAAAACACATAAAAGCAGACAGACAGGACAGATAGGGACATTCAATTCCATTTGCTGCAACGCGCTCTGCTGGACCATACCACATCCAGAGATCCAGACTTCAAATCCATTAATCTCCAGAATCCAGAGAGGCTAGAGAGAGAGCAGAGCTGACCCAGACCACTGTTAGCAGAACCAGAGAGCTGACCCAGATCACTGTGAAGTGCAGAGACCAGACCAGAGTCCAGTCTAAAACCTGACTAGATCCGTGGCGAGGCCCGTTCTAATTCAAGAATATATTGTGAGTACCTAGCAGACTGTGCAGAACCAATCTCTTAGTTAAAATAATATAATTCAATCTATTTAATCTAAGTAGAACTGCCTCCTAACTGTCACCTGTCATTTGTAAAGCTGTCACCTGTCATTTTCTAGTTGCTAGCTGTCACTTGTCTTTTTGAACTTTAAAATTTCAAATCTGAAAAACGACCTTTACCATATCGCTCATATCTCCGTGACCGTTTGTCTTAGAGACTTGCAGTAACTTTCCTCTGAATGCTTAGAATCTTAGCTTTCCTACGAACCTAGAAGCGCATTCCTACCCCCGATACCTTTGCCGCAATCGTGAAAAACGCACTCGCGAATTTGCCGCGATTTGCAAATTTCTCAACGTGTGAAAACAGCAGTTTTCTTGCTTTCAGTTGCCAAAAATTTGTTTAACCAGCTAGTTACTCCTAGATCCTTGCTAAAGTGAGCCTGGACTAATATTAACTTGATACCACTCACCCTGAACCTCTAGAGGGAATTAAAACCATTTTCAGCATATTCCTCACTTCATTGCTATCACATATAAAAGCATTTTGGGCCTGTGTTGTAAACTTCTGTAGTCTAAGCTGCTGGGGTGAACTGAATTACATTTGATTGCATTTCTGAGAACTGTGTGCTTTCCTTCCATTTCCTTGCATTGCAAAAAGGGGGGAGGGGATTGCCAGAGAAAAGTGATTACATTGTTTTGTTGAAATCATATTGAGTATTTTCTGTATTGCATTTTCATTCAACATTACATCCATCTGAACTTATATAAAGCATTCTCTACCACCTTATTCTTCTGTTCCTATCCACAAGTGTGCTAGTGCCAGACTATCCATTATTGATTACTGCTCAGATTCAGTGTGATATCCAATTATTAATTTATTATAAAGTGTGATATATATCTATATTGTTTAAATTCTCAAATAAACCTTTTAACTTGCATAACAGAACTACTTCTTGGCTCAGTGGGGTCAGGGGGATTCCAAGGGAGGGGTGTTATATAGGGGTAGTCATCCAGAACGCATGAACTGGACATAAAGATATATCAATAAGGGTTTTCATTCAGTATTCTAGACTAGGCGTTGACTTAGCTGTAGTGTTGAATTGAATCCTCTTACAGGGGGAAGGGGAATTGGGTGATTTGAGGGGAGGGGTGGGGAAGCAACAGTTAGAGGCTCCCTGTTGCCTCCCCACGTCAGGGAAAAAAAAGGAGAAAAAAAACACAAAGGGAAGGACCTCGGGTGGCTGGAACAGCAGTTGGGGATTTGGTATTCTATCCCGTTGTTCCAGCCACGTGATTGGTTGACTCACCCTCCCCCAGTGAGAATTAATATTAAATGCTTTCTGCTACAAGAGCATAATGGTAGGCATTTGTACTCCTTGCACTACAAACTTTGAACAATGCATTAAAAAATGCATGTAAACCTGGGTCTGCCTGGATTTGCATTCATTTTTGCACTTCCTGATGAAAACTACGAACAATGCACACAGGAGACTGCAGTGCAAGAAAGTGCACAAGTTGAAGTTCCCCTCTCTGCCATTTGCACACAATTTGAACTTTAGCCGGGGTATGCAGTAAGAACACTATTAACCCACCCCTGTAATGGAAAACACACTAGGGACATACTGAACATCACAATAGCCAGTTTGGATAGCTCAGAAAGCAATGAGAGAGGCGTTACAAAAATAGGAAACTATGGCTAACTATCACCCTATTTCCATTACTCCCTTCCTGGGCAATCTCCTGGAAAAGCTGGCCATCTCTCAGCTTAACCTTCATTCCGATTCTGTTGGCTGTCTCCATGACCACCAGTCTGGCTTCAGAGAGGCCAGAAGCACGGACACTGCTCTCCTGAACATCCGTGAAGATCTGCTCTCCAACCTTAACTCTAGCATTCCCTCTGTCCTCATCCTACTCGATCTCTCCTCTGTCTTTGACACGGTCAACCACTCCATCCTGCTCAACCGTCACCGTGATAACCTGGGTATCACTGATCAGGCTCTGGCCTGGCTGACCTTTTTCCTCTCTGATCGACCCTCGCAGGTCCAACTTGGGTCCTTCCTATCATCTATCTTCCTCTCTACCTGTGGTGTTCCCCAGGGGTCTAACCTCTCACCCTGGCTTTTCAACCAATATCTGGACACCCTCGCCCATTGCATTGCCATTTTCTGCTCAAATTTCCAGTGCTAGGCTGATGACACTCAACTCATTTTCAGGCTGCCCTCGGCCACCTCCTCTTCTTCTCTCATCTCTGAGTGTCTAACTGCCATTCAAGATTGGTGTGCCACAAATGACCTCTGTCTGAATGCCAGCAAGACGCAGATTCTCCTCATCGGCACACCTCCACCATCCTTTACCCTCACTCACTGGCCGGCCTCTCTTGGTCCTCCTCCTACCCCCGACTGCGAGGCTAAGAACCTTGGGGTAATCTTTGACTCCACACTTTCCTTCTCCTCCAACATCTCTGAGCTCACTAAAAAGTCAAACTTCCTACTGCACCTCCTCAGAGGTACTCTGCCTTTCCTCTCCTTTCCCCAGAAGCTCACTGTCTCCCAAGATCTGGTTCTCTCCAGGTTGGACTATTGTAACAGCCTCTTCTTAAATCTACCTGCCTCTACTCTCCGTCCTCTGCAACTAATCCAGAACAGGACTGCAAGACTTGTCCTTGGCCTCAAGCCCTGGGATCGTATCTCTCCAGCTCTGAAATCTCTCCATTGGCTCACAGTGGATGCAAGGATTAAATTCAAAACCCTCTGCATTGTCCACAAGGCTTTCTGGGGCCTTGGTCCAAAATACCTTCAGCTATCCCTCCATAAATACCTCCCCTCTCGAGCTCTAACTCCCTCAGGGTCAGTCGTTTTTCAAAGAAACGAGCTGGGGGTAGATCTCTGTCTTCAGCTGGGTCCTCCTACTGGAATAGTCTCCTTGCCACTCTAAAACATGAGGAGAACCATCTCCGGTTCCTGAAGCTCCTCAAGACCTTCCTCTTTGCTTCTGCCTTCGCTTCCCCTCTCACCTGCTGATCTGCTCTCTCTTGGCACTGTGCACCTGGCCATCCTCTGTCCCCTGGGCCCAGGTATCTGCTCACCCTGCCACCCTCCTGCACTGCCACCTGGCCACCCTTTGAAATGGAGACTTTATCTGTCCCCGTACAGTGCCCCACCCTCCCCCCTTTTCTTCCTTTTCTGCACTTATTTAGACTTACCCAGTCTGCTGCTGTAAACACTGCACTTGTCACTTGCTGGCTGTACTACCACTGTTTATGGCCTCTATTTACTATTTATTTGTATTTATTATTATTTATCTTTTCTCCTCTACTCCGCACTCTCCTCTCTCCCTCATCCATGCACTTTCTCCCCTTTCCCTTTTCCCATGCACTTCGCGTTCTCAATGTCACTGGGCCTCGTAAGATCGTTGATGTGTTCTCCCCTGCCCCCCTTACCTTGTCGCCCTCTGAAACACTTGTGTATGAGCGCAATACAAATCAGATATCATATCATATCATAACATTGTGATGTGGGCTTCATTGGTTTAGGCAGCACTCTGCAGCTCGTGAATGCACTGTATCAGCTGGCAGTTCGATGGTGGGTTGATGGCTTGATGCTGGCTCAGATGCTCTAGTTAGGACTACAGGCAACATTTTCAGCCGGAGGTAATACATTTTTGTTTTTGGGTGCTTGGGTTTTATCTGCTAAGAACCTCTCAAAGTGGATCTCTCTTCTGATATTCCCCCTCAGGCTGAAATCTTCTGGAGCACCTTGAATCATACTGACTCCCTTTCTGAACATTGTTGTCCTGGGCCTCTCACGCCCAGAACAGCCAGGCAGCTTAGTTCCGCCAGGTAATGTCTCTTCTGCACCTCATGGATTTTAAGGAAAGGGTCTTTTTAACGTCTTGATTTTTCTGCCTTGACTCTTATAGAAGGAAGCTTTGAGTCTTCAGTAACAAACAGAGTGGTTCTTTCGTCTCAGGAGGATAGCTGAGGGGCAACGTGCTCGCCTTGAGAGCAAGACGACATGGAGCACCACAGGTTTGATCCTCTGGGTATTACGTGTGTTATAAATGACCTATCATATCATTCATTAATACAGGGGGGATTAGTTGATTTTTAGCCCCCGATCTACGTACCTCATGGAAAAACCTCCTCTTTTTCAGCAATTCGCAGGGTACCTCTCTTCTGTTGGAGTTACAGACTGGCAGATGCAGAGCATTCTGGGAGATCCAAAAGAATGGGAATGATTCTTACTGTCCCAGTGCATTTGGCCTTAGCTCCATCCATGTCCTGCCTCTTCAAGAACAAAGGACCCTGGTAGCTTTTGTTAATCCCCTGTCCTATTCATCCCCTTTTGTACAGGCTATTCTGGATCCAAATGCTGGCATTTTAATGCTGACAACTAAAACTATGGCTGTGGCAATCTCATGTACCCTCATAAAGTGTTACAGGAAACGAATAAAGATGTGGGCGGGGGGGCTGTTATGTCTTCATTTGATAGTAATGTATCAATAACCACACGAGCACCGTGGCATGTCTTTCTGTAACTTTATTCTTAAACTAACTGAACTGCTTATCTGACCACCCACATCCCAGAAGCTCTTTTCCCTAACGTTCTATATTCGGCTTAACCCAAAACCATCCATAGACCCTAGCAACAATAATAATAACAATACACAACAACCCCCCTTACTTATAATCTAAACTATTATCAACTACAACAACTATTACATTTGTTCAATCAGCTTAGCTGGCTTGCGAACAACTCTTTGAGGCCTACTCTCTAGGCTCATTTCCATTGACTCTGTACCTGTGTTATTATCTGCACAGTCCCTGGAATCCATACTTGTGTCCTCTCTCCTCTCCCTTTGACCATCACTCCCCCCTTGCCCAGAATCACAATTAAGCATCTTCCCTTCCTCCTCATATAACCATGTTAACCCAATGTCGATGTCAGTGTCATTTGACTCATCCATTTTACCATCCTCCACTCCAGAATCATTTTGTACTAGTCTTTTAAAAAAGGATACATTTCTGGTTATTTCGCCATCAGTCCCAGCTGCCGTGACGATGGACCCTTTGATGCCTTTGACCTTTACCGGTTTCGGCCGATATTTGGAATCCGTTTTCCTTCCCTGTTTCTGTTTGACTACCACCACATATCCTTCATGAAGATTGATATCTGCAGCCTTCCTCTTACGATTCACCCATTCTTTTATCTTCAATCGTTTCATTTGATCTCTCTCTCTATTATCATTATCCTCATCAGCGGTGTAGTCATCCTCGCTGTAAAGTCTTGTCCGTGGCTTGTATTTGATCATCAGTTCTGACGGAGAATGTCCCGTCATTTCATGAGGAGTATTCCTGTAGCTCCTTAACATCTGCGAGACTGCTTGTGGAAACGGCACATTATCCACAACTGCCTTTTGCCTCGTTCTTTTCAAGGTACTCATGAACCTTTCCGCCATTCCCTTTGCTTGTGGCCACAAATGTGTTATCTTTTGATGTTTGAATCCCATGTGTGCTGCAAACTTGCTGAATTCATGACCTGAAAAGGTGCTCCATTGTCCGTTTTGACTATTTGAGGTATTCCCCATTCACTAAAGAGCTCATCTAAGACCACTACCACATGATGAAATGCAGTAGATCTGACCTGCTTTACTAACGGGAACCGCGAGTATTCATCTATGGCCACCATTAGGTATCCTCCTTCATCTAGTGGTCCAAAGAAATCAAGGGCCACCCGATTCCCTGGCCCCACAGGAAGTGGCACTATCTGAAGAGATGTCGTCTGAGTGTTAGAGGTCACTACTTGGCAAGCAAAGCAGTTTTATAAAATATCCTCCACAATAACATCCATGCATGGGAACCATACTCGATTCCTTAAGATTTATTTTGCATTCACAACTCCTCTGTGACCCTCATGAGCCAGCATCACTAATGCTTTCCTCAGACTTTTCGGTGCCACAAGTCTGTTCCCTCTAAGAAGTATTCCTTCTTTCGTTGCAGACAGTTCATTGCTCATCCTCGCTCATTTCCGAAGATCCTTCATGTCTCCCTCCTCCAAACCTTCTCCAGGTCAAGACAATGCCATTTCCCAGTCTGAGTAAGTCGAACTGCCACTTGAATCATCGGATCAGCTTGGCTTCTTTCTCTAAACACATCCTTCGTTATTACTGGAGCTAGGGCATTTAATGACACATAAGACACATACTCCTCCACCTCCATCTGCATCTCAGTTTCTGTGTGTCCGCTGGGTGTCTTAACAGATAATCAGCTGGATTAGCGTCCTTCCAGGCTCATGGATGATCTTGTAATCGTATTCATGTAATTGCATACCCCATCGTTCAATCCTGGGAGGCATCTTGACTCTTGGATTTCCAAACAGCGAAATCAAGGCTTGATGATCCGTGACAAAAACAAAGGGCTTCCCAATTATGAAGTGATTAAACTTCTCACATGCCCACACAGCAGCTAGACTTTCTCTCTCTGCTTGTGAGTAAGCTTGCTCAATCTCACTCAGCGCTCTACTGGCATAAGCAACAACGTGCTGTTGTCTACACCCTGACTCCTTGCTTGAATCCCTTTGTGCTAGAATCGCACCTAGTCCCACCGGGCTGGCATCTACAATAATTTCAGTGTCCCATTCTGGATTAAAATACGCCAGCTGCTTATCATTAGCCTGTTCTTCTTTTATGCTCCTGAAGCTTTCTTCACAGTTTTCATTCCATATAAATGCTACACCCTTTTTCAATAGTTGTCTCAAAGGATCAGTGAGAGTGGCATAGTTTGGTAAGTATCTTGCACAATATCCAGCCATTCCAAGAAAAAATCTTAGTTCTGCCATGACTCTTGGAGGTTTCAGATTCAATATGACTCTCACCTTCTCTGGGTCCGCTCTCATGGCTTTCTCCGAAAACATATGCCCAGAGAACTTTAAGCTTCATCTGTTCACGTCACATTTCTGACCATTTAGGGTCAGACCACTTTCTTGCAATAGTCTGCACACCTGTTTCAATGCTTCATCATGTTGAGCTTGATTGGTTCCATACACCAGAATATCATCGCTATAATTAAATGCATTTTGTACTGGCCCAATGACTTTTCTTATGGCTTCTTGAAATATCTCAGCTGCTGAGGAAACCCCACAGCTAAGTTTCTTATCTCTGAACAAACCCTCATAAGTGCTAAAAGTGGTTATGGGTCGAGACTCTCGATCAATCACCAATTAATGGTATCCTTGATTCAGATCCAATTTACTGAATCTGCTGGCTTGATTCAGGCAAATTATCATGTCTTCTATGTTGGGTTCCGGGTGTCTTCCCCTCATGATGGCCGTGTTAGGTTTTCTCACGTCTACACATAGTCGAAGTCGTCCATCCATTTTGGGTACTACTACCAACGGAGAAACCCAGGGAGTCGGACCACTTTCAACTCTTTCAATGACATCATTATCTTTCAACTGTTTCAGTTCTTGTGACACTCTTGTTTGCAAATGAAAACCTATACGCCTTGGATGCTGTGGAATCGGTTGAACTGATTTATCAATGTGCAGGTGTATCATGCTGGTCTGTAACTTTCCAATTCCTTGAACTAACTTCAGGAATTTGATCCTCAGCTTCTCTAAATCAACACTTCCTCTGACATGAATCTTATAGCCTGACATCCTGACGGATATCATTTCCGATTGGTTGTATTGTACATCAATAAGTCTCAAATCTGTGGCAGTTGTACAGCTGATGAGACATCTGCCAACAACAGGACTCTTTATGGCATGTATATACAAGCCGGTCAAGTGGCACAGCGAGTAGAGCGCCCGCTTTGACACCCGTGCAAAGCCTGTTAACGCAGGTTCGAATCCCGGCGGGGCCAAACTCAGCCTTTCATCCTTCCGAGGTCGATAAATGAGCACCACACACCGTGGGTAATAATAAGCAGCGCTCAGATACCTGAGGGTTTGTAGCGCTATATAAAAGCCTAATTATTATTATTATATTAGTTGGTATACATCGTTCCTTATGAATAAAATCGCATCAAAACAGTCCTTTATTTAGTAGTGGCTGTTCAGCCCCCCACTGAAAGATTGCAACTTTTGATGAATGTAATGGATATTGGTTGGCTATCTTCCTGTACATATCGTCACTCATGACATTTCACGGTAGCTCCAGTGTCCACCAAGAAAGGTATCTCTTCTCCACCTAGATTCACCACTACTCTTATGGCGGCTTTTCCACTCTCCTTATCACATATTAACCTCACATACTCTTTGCTGTATCTATTGTATTCATATTCTTGATGATAATCCATTGCCGGTTCTTCGTCTTCATACGACACAGGTGGATTTTCATATGGGTCTCCATTTCATCTCTTCTTGATCCTGAGTTTGGTTGATTGGCGGTGTCCTCTGATTTGATTCTGGTATATTTTGGTCTGTTATTCCAATCTGCAAATTATCCATGGCTCTAACAAAACCAGGTTGTGCTGTTTGTAGGTTTGGTTTTGAAACAGAGTAAGGTTGTGTCTCTCTTTCTGTAAAATTCCATCCTCCCAAACCTCTTTGGTTATCATACCTCCTATTAGGTGCCATTTGAGGGTTGTAGTTATTTGACGGTATGATTATCCTTTCTCTACACATTGTTTGGAAATGATTTTCCTGCCCACATAGTAGACATAACTGACCTAGAGCAGGACAAGTGCCCTTGTGAGGAAATTCAAATCCGCTCCTGTAGCATTGTCTCTCTCCTATGCCTCTGCACATTAGACTTGGTGAACCCATGCCAGGATACCTTCTTTGCCATTGGGTGTTCTTATTCATAACAGCAATGTGTCCATTCTCTTCGGATTCTCTATATTGGCTGCCTGTGTATCTACTCTCTCATATACCCTAGAAAGTTCCAATACTTCCTTCAGGGGTAGAGGCTTCTTTAGCAAGTGTTTCCTGAATTGTGATGATAAACATCCTTCAATGACTCTCAGTGTATTGCTTCATCATCATTGAAGTTGATAAATTGACAAAATGTGGTTTTCTTTTGCAACCTTAAGACAAATTGAGCTATGGTCTCGTGAGGGCTTTGTGTACATTGATTGAAGATATATCTTTCAAAATCCCTGTTAAGTGCAACTATTATCTGAGCATTGACTGCTGCTATCCAATAGTGGATATGTCATCCTATCTTGAGGTGGAATAGTATTGATTAAACTCTTTATCTCTCTTCCCACTATGTTTGTTAAAAATGTCCAATTTATTCGGGGCATTTTGATCCCCCACAGATCTCAAAAATTCCTCAAATTTGTCAATCCATTCTTGCCATCTTTGGCCTTGTGTTCTTGCAGTTCCAGAGTAAAGGGGTTTGGTTGTCTCAAATAATTCAGTGGATTAGTTGACATAAGTGTGTTTGTGGAATTTTGAGATGTGGTTTACTGTTCACTTGCATCTCCAGCTGCATTTGCATTTTCAACTGACATTTCTGTGAGTCCACTTCACCTTTGATATTTAAAAAAATATATATATCGTCTCTCCCCCTTTTTTTTTCTTCAACCTACAGATTTATTCCATTGTGGCCCGTTTTTTGTTTCTCTATGCTATGCTTGCAACTTGTTTTGTTAACTGCAGTTGCAGTCTTTCACTTTACTTTTCCTCTGTTACTTTCCTTTTTCAATCGAAAATGCTTTAATTTTCCTTTTATTGGCACATTTTTCATATTTCCCTACGGATTCATGTGCACTACACTTTATGTGTTATGCCCCGGTTAAATCAATTGATTGCGTACCTTGTTTACATTTGTTTTTCAGTTACGTTTATCTCTCAGTTGTTAAATGTATTCGTGTATATTCGTATCACAATCATAAGGCATTCCGGATGCCCAAAATGGTGGCACCTATTTTGACATCTGTGGGTCCCTTTTTCTAAGCCTCTCCAAGGCTGATTCACTTCCTTAGACCGGCACGTATCCTGACGCGCATAGGTCCTTTCTTCTCATTCCCCTCCAGTCGCACTCGCGCTCACGCACTGCCGGTACGTTTCTTTATATTTCTAAAAAATGCTCCCATATGCGAATACCTTTATGTGTGTGACTCGCTGTACTTAAATTTGCTATGCACTCTGTGATGAAATGATGGGAATGCTATCCTCTGCATACTCACTTAGATCGATGAAGACTCCAAAAGTGGGTTCAGCTCACCCTTCAAATGTCCCCATTTCACACTAGATGAGGAGTGGATGTGTCATTTGGTAGAACAAGGTCCTTCCGGGGTTGGGCCGGAGCAAGTTAGTCAGTTCTGAAAGAGGGGCTATTTTCTCAGCATTTGCACTCTGCCTAAGGAGCAATAGGTCAACGTCAAGTTTAGCACATTTATGTATGTTAAAACATATTAGGTCATTACTTTCGTTATGTATTTACCCCAGTATATTCCTTCAGAAAACCCTACATTACATTTACAAACAACTGCTTTCCGATTTGTAATTTGGTTGTTCATATCCACGTTTGGCAGAACATTGGAAATACTAATGATTTTTATAACGTAAGGCGTTATTGCTTGCAATATAATCACTGCTGCTCAGTACAGCATTGGAACTAACAGTCTCCCTGGTTAATATCATCTCTTGAGCTAAGGGCGCTCCCAGCACTGGTCCAAATTCAGGAAAAAAGTAATCCACAAAATTCCAAAAGGAGGGCACCACTTGCAAGAAAAAACAAAATGTATTTGTACATCACAGCCGGGAAGATGAACTAAACCTAGCCAACTTCAACACGCCCCTTGTGGGCTGAACATTTTATAGCCCCAAATAAAACATTAGCATATTACAGAAGAAATGTAACAAAAACATCATCATAACATTATTATTGGCTGGTCATCACCACTCCCCTAAACAAACCTATACATTGCTCAACTCAAAAACTATTGGCAGTTACCATCTCGTCACAGAAAGAAACACCACCCACCCAACATGATCTCACCCCCCTTGGTGAGCAGAAAATGCACCAATCCCATCTCTGGGAAATAGTTTGATAGAGGGCCTCATTCTAATTGGACCATGTCAGCTCAGACAATTGGGGCTGGAATGTCCCATCGAGATGGACAAATGGGCAACGAACCAACATGGCACACACCTCCTCTACACGTTCTCCATTACAACCATGCACACCTGCTCCCTATGTAGCTACCTATGCTCTTGGACCATCATTTCTGCTAATTTCTCCATACTATTCAGCCCATTTCACAGTGTGCCTGCTTGAGAACTGGTCCTACCCTTCACTGCGGCCTTCACAAACATTATGGGCCTCATTACGACCCAGGCGGTAAGTTACCGCCTGGGTCATACCTTTACCACCATGGCGTAAACTACGTTTACGCCATGGTGGTTGGCGGACTTACCGCCCCATTCCGAGGTTGGCGGGGCGGTAAGTCCCCATTAACCCATTTACCCTTCCCCATTCCCATTTTTGCCCCATAGGGCTCAATGGGAATGGGGAAGGCGTTAATTACGCCACTGTAAATTACGGTGGTGTAATTAACAACAAGGTCCCTTAGCGCCATGGATTTTAACACCTACTAAAAGCAGGTGTTAAATCCTCCATGGCGCTAAGGGACCTCGGAATCAGGCGGTAAGTGTCGGCGCTGTTTACGCCGCCGTAAGCCCCTTACCGCCTGGGTCCTAATGAGGATGTATGTATTTTTTCCCTATCTGATGAGGCAGCATTTGCTGTCTGAGATGGATCATTCGTCCCTTAAGAAGGGCTTCCCTTCCAATAAGAAGTTGGCAACTATCTCACACCCTTCCCCACCTGCCCTTGTTTGTAGTGTAGGGTGAAATTCAATCAAGTGATCCCAACTAACAACTATGGCCTAATACATTATAATAGCAGCTTAATACTTCTAACTGAGGCCTACTCAAAATGGAAAAACTCTTGCTCAGAGCACCTAGTATCCATACAAACACAAGACACAATAATGCAGTGCTGTGTATGTTTTCTAAAAACTACCAAAAATTAAAGGTGTTTGTTTGCCATGAAAGAAAATATAACATGATTGGCTGTGTATGTGTGCTTTGTGAGATGGTGAAAGTGTTATTGTACGTGCTATGCATCTACCAGGTAATTCGAAAATGTGGTGCCATGAGCTCCATTGTGTGTAGGTGTGCTACATAAGGGCCTGTGCATTTTTCTATGAGGTATGATGCATGCAGGAATGTGGTGTCAGGCACAATGTATATTCTACAATCATTACATGCAGGCAAAGTGTAGTAAGTGTGCTGCGTGTTGTGCTCAGTGATGGGGCAATGTGCCACCTAAAGAATAGTGTGCTGTATCCTCTCTGTGGGGAAATGCTAGCAAAAAGCAAAGCTACAGTGCAACAATTTCCTTTATGTAAAAAGAAATGTTACCTTTGTTATGTAAAAACAAAATATACTACTGTGTGCTATATCGTGCCAGATCTTAGCTACCGGCCGAAGATTATCGGCACTGCTACTGTACTTGTGGCAAGTGGGCACCACATCACTGCTGAGGCCTTGATGCCCCATTAGATGATCTTTTTCAGGTGGTACTTGCGCTCATGTTGTGGGAGGTGCACCTGCTTCTGGACACATCCTTTCTCTGACCAGTGCCATGTGGGACTAATATAGTCAGGGGTACCTAAAAACATATGTATGATAATAATCAATCTTTCTACTTGCAAAGGTGTCATAGATAAAGATGTCATGAGAAAATGCTAGAAAGTTTCTCATTATCAAATATCAGCATGCATGAAATATTGTTTCTGGGAGGTTGCCATTTAGACTTCCAGCAGCTGGTGTTCTCACTTAATGGATGACATTGATTTAGTCACTCTTCCCATGGTCTAGAAAAAAGTCCAGGTGTAACCACTGACAATACCTTTAAACTACAGAGCCTGCAACCAGAAGGAGTGACACCAGGAAGCAAAATAAAATGAAAATCACGCATAAAGGTAGGACTGGGGATGGTGTGGCAAATCAACTTCCGGGGCTCCACTGGTCCAGGGATGAATATTGGTTTCTAAACCATCAGCACAACCCCACACCTCTAGTACACCAGAAGGAATCCAAACAGATTGGAATACAAGTGAATTATATTACCTCCTTGTCCAATTTTGGTAACGTGAACGGAATGGCAGCAAGGTCATGGATCGTTGGTTAGTTGCAACACAGAGAAAATACAATTATTACCCAATGATAAAAGGGGCTGTCCAGTCAATGTGGTATACAAATATCTACTTTATTATTACTACAACAAACAGTTCTAGCACACTACACATACGACCACCCTGTAAAGGAACACAGAGGACAGACAGTTTCATGACAGAAAACTGATGCACTCTGGATACTGACAGGAGGGTAGTTGGTAAAGTAATTAGTCTTACTGTTCCAGATTATTTGGTTTCAGCACCAAGTGGACAAAGGGTGGTAACTGTCTCTAGGGGCCTTCGGAGAAGGACCAGGGGGGCAGAACCACAATGTACCCGGTGCTCAAGAAGTTCTTGCTGCTCAATAGCATCGAAGCGGTTCCAGGGCGCTTTGCAGCACTTGTGACAAAGTTAGTGGCAGGAGACAGCTGCGGGTAGGCGGTGACAGGCAGTTCAGCAAGCAAGTCTGGACAGATATCTGCAGGCTGTACGGCGTGGCGGTTCGGGGCCAAGAATCGCAGTCTCTGTGCTGGTTGACGGATCTGGAATGCTGGTCGAAGCGTCTCTGATGGCTCTGGTGTCTACGACATGACAACAGTCAGCGGTGCAGCCGGATTGCAGTTCGAGGACTCGACTGTCTCAAAAATGTCCTTAAAAGATGGACGCTGGATCATGTTTGTGTGGCACTCCTCCTAGCTTCTTCGCAGGGCTTGTGTCCATTCAAGGTGGATGGTCCAAAGCTCAGGAGAGTGTTTGCAGGCAAAGGCCTAGTCCTTTGTCCAGAGACTCTCCAGAACGTCCCTAGGAAGCTTGCTGGCAGACCCTAGCAGGGCACGCTGTGTGCTGGCAGGGTACCAGTTCTGGAGCTGCTGGATGGGAACTCTGAGTCTGTGTTCCCTGAGAGATGTTTAGGGAAGGGATCTTGCTTCCCTCTTGGAACCTCTGGCCTTCCGTCACTGGCGGAAGATGTAAGGTAGATTGCACCTTCAGCTCAGGTCCAAATGAGCCCTTCTTCTTACTCTTTCGAAATCTTCAGATGATCTGCTAAGTGCTCAGTCCTCTTTTAAGGCCAAATGGAACACAGTGATTGGTGCAGGCTAAGCCCACATTAATGAACCGATCATGGATCCCCACAAACAATCTTCTGTTATGCATGAGGCCAGACCCAGAGTGCTCTGCAACAGGACAGACAATGGCGTGACAACATATACCTAAATCCCACCCATCTCCCTGTCTGTTGTAGATGAAAGTGTCTCTCTGGTTAACTGAGCCCTCTGTGACTCTTGATTAAAGCGCAGGGTTACCTTGCAGTTTGTGCTGGGAGCAGACTTTCTGTCTCCCCCAAACAACATACATCTTTCCTCTGAAATGGGTCAGCTCTGCAGGGGTTTGCCTACAGTAAATTGTGGACCCAGACATGCATTTCACTGCCTTTCATGCAGAGTGGTGGGAACCAGCTTCAAGTTGACACATTTCATACCAACGGGATGTTAGCCCCGCCTTTCCTGTTGTCAATTCTGGCAACCAAGCCCATTCAGAGTTGCTTTAATTATCTCTCATTAGTATGCACTGACACCAGCCAGAGGACAAAGGAAAGCAGATCCATGGTGCCTTTGATATTTAAATTAGGCTGCCCATACTGGAGGAAGGTGTGTCTTCCCACTCCTTGAGATGCTTTGATGTACCCGGGGCTGACACATTCCAGCTGCATAAGGCAGGGGAAGACAGCGCCTGTAGGCTGTGTCTTCCCATAGTACATGTGACTATGCATTTTGTGCACCAAGCAGATGGACTGTGTGTGGAATGGCCTCACACAGTCCTCAGAGGTTGGTCTCCCATCATTCCTTTTCATTATTAAAAAATCAAAAAAACCCAGGTGAGCGAATTCCTCACATGCCCCCAGCCTCAACATGTGAACCATACCCTGCTTAGGGTCTGGATCATCATCAAGGCGAAAGTACCAGCTGAGGCCATCTGCATTTCCATGCTGGGAGCCTGACTTGTGCTGGATGTCCAAATCTAATCCCTGTAGGGGAAGGTCCCACTGCAAAAGCTTAGGGTTCTCCCCTTGCATAGCCATTAACCATCAAAGAGCCCTTTGGCCCATCTGAATTGTAAAGTGAGACTCAAAGATGTAGGGTTTCAGGTTCTTCACAGCCCACACGACCGCATACACCTCTTTTTCTATGATAGCCCCGTTCCCTTCCCTTTATGTCAACTGTCTGCTAATGTAGGCGACAGGCTGCTCTGCCCCTTCAGATTTCAGCTGCGCTAACACTACACCAATCCCAAAATCACAGGTGTCTGTCTGGATAATGAATTCGTGACCATAGTGTGGCAGTTTCATAACTGGCAATGGTCCATACCCTCTGATGAATGACGGGTCGTACCTGGTGAGACCTAAAAAGGCTCTCAGCTGCGTCTATGTGGTGGGCATGTCCCACTCCTTCACAGACTGTACCTTTGCTTTGAGAGGTTGTTTCATACCTCCACTGACCAGGTGGCCTAGGTAAGTCACAGTACCCTGCGCTATCTGGAACTTTGTGGCCTTGATAGTCAGGCCTGCATTCTGCAGTGCCTGAAGCACTTGTTTCAGGTGGGATACATGATCCTCCCAGGTGTGGCTGAACACAGAAATGTCACCTAGATAGGCGACGCTGAAGTTTTCCAGTCCAGAAAAAACTGGTTAACCATCCTCTGAAAAGTGGTAGTGGCATTCTTCAATCCAAAGGGCACCACATTGAACTGATAATGTCCTTCTGGGGTTGAGAATGCCGATCTCTCTTTCGCTCCATCTGTCAAGTCGACCTGCCAATACCCTGCCGTGAGGGCAAAAGTGCTCATGTACTTGACAGTGCCGAGCTTGTCAATGAGCTCATCACTCGAGGATGGGGTAAGCATCTGTCTTCATGACAGAATTGGGCCCCCTGTAGTCCACACAAAAGCAAACTTAATTTTTCCCACTACTGATGTTTTTAGTGACCAGTACCACTGGGCTAACCCAGGGGCTGTGGGATGGCTTTATCACTCCTAGGGACAACATCTTGGAAACTTCCTCCTTGATGGTGTCCCTGACCTTACCGGACATCCGGTGAATCCTACTCTTCACCGGCTTACTGTCTCCAGTGTCCACATCATGGGTGCACCAATCTGTGTGACAGGGAGTCAGCGAAACAGACCGGCAAACTGTCCCAGTAAATGGAAATAGTCTGTCAGTTGCTGTTCTGACAGGTCCATTGCTAGGTTGACACCTTCAACTGAACCATCTGTGGCTTCAGTGTGCAGGAGGTTTGGGAGGGGATAATTCTCTCCCTCAGTCTCTCCAGTCACTAATGCAATGACCAAGTCATCCCGGCTATAATGGGGTTTTAGTCGGTTGACGTGAAAGACCCTGCACATCTGTTTAGGTCCTTTCAAGTCAATGAGATAATTCACCTCACTGACCTTTTCCAGCACACAGCACGGCCCAGTCGACTTGCCCTGAAGGGCAATGGGTTTGACAGACTCCATTATCCACACCCACTGGCCTGGAGAATTCCATGTACTTTGCCATTCTAGATCGAAGGCCGAGTACATAGTCCAAAACATCTCGTGATGGGGATGAGGGTTTACTTTCCCATCTCTCCTTCTCTAGACTGAGGGGACCTCGTTCAGGGTCTCCAAGCAGAAGCTCAAAGTGGCTAAACCCTACTCTGGTCTGTGGCACCTCCCTGTAAGCGAACAGACAGCATGGCAGGATAATATCCCATTTTCTCCTCAGGTGCTCTTCCAAGCCACCTATCATGCCTTTCAGGGTCTTGTTGAACCGCTCAACAAGCCATTGGTTTGTGGATGAAAGGTGGTAGAGAACCGGTAGGTGACTACACACTATTCCCACATAGCCTTCATATATGTTGATATGAAGTTTGATCCCCTGTCAGAAACAACTTCGTTGGGGAATCCAACACGGGAGAATATCCCAATCAGAGCCTTTGCAACAACAGGGGCTTTGATGCTCCTCAGAGGGACATACTCAGGGTATCTTGTGTTGTGGTCCACCACAACCAAGATGTATCTGTTCCCTGAGCCGGTTTGAGGATCCAAAGGACCCACAATATCCATGCCTATTTTCTAGAAAGGCAGCCAAACCATGGGTAGTGGAATTAAGTGGGCTTTTGTGGCACCACCTGACTTGTTAGAAACTTGACAAGTCGGGCAGTATCAGAGAAACTCCTTAACTTTTACGCCAAACTGCGGCCAGCAAAAGTGCACAAACAGCCGGTCTGATGTCTTAGTCACTCCCAAGTGACCCGCTGAAGGAATTTGGTGAGCCAAAGCCAGGGGGAACTTTCTGTGGTATTGGGGAACCACTAACCTTCTGGTGTCCTCGCCCTCAAAACCCTCTGGTTCACTGTATAGGAGTCCATCCTCCCAGGACACTTTGAACAGTCCAGGTGCCTCAGCCTTAGCCTGCTCCTCTGCCTGCTTCCACAGACCCACCAGAGTGGGACACTCTTTCTGGGCTGTGTAGAAGTCAGTCTGATCTGGGCCCCCAGCTGATGCGAACTTATTCAGCTTGGCAGACCCTTCAGATCTGTGCCCACCTGGTCATCCAGCTCAGGTTCCTGTGCTGCACCAGGCAACTCTGAAGTCACTTAGTCCCCTGCTACCAAAGTAGGGTCCTCCGTGGCTACTAACCCCTCTCCCACAGGAGTAGGCGACTCAGTAGTCTGTGGAACTGGACTAGGGGCTACCGGCCATTCTGGTCCATCCAACACACCCTCTGGAAGCACTCTAGGCCCAAAGGCTCTGAGAGCATTCAATCTGGTGATCTGTTTGGCCCTCAATTGTGTAGCCACTGTGTCAATTCTGGGATCAGGAAGACTATTACCCAACAGACATGGGACAGGGAGTCTTTCACCGCTACATGGCGCTGGGTTGTTTCACCTCTCCAGATGAACTCTACTATCGCTCTGGGGCACTTATTCTTAGTATCAAATCCACTTACGCACAAATCAGGCCCACCAATATACTGGCCTGTCTGTATCCACTGCCAGGTGACAGTGGGCATGTTAGCCGCAGTGTCTCGGACCGCAGGAGTTGTGTGTCCATTGATGTACACATGCTCTAGATAGAGTTGACTATTATTGGGACCTGGGGTCTCTTCTGGGGATCCGGTACCGTTCCCATTCAGTGTAACCAATCCACATTCGGCCACTCCCTGGCCTAGGCGGAAAACCTCCTCTGAGAGGCCCACACTAATGATGGCCTCTTCCATGAGTCCAACAGTCACTATGGCTCGCTTGGTTAAGCCCTTGCAAGCAGAATCCCCTATCCTATGACCCATCTCCTTACACACAAAGCAACCTTTGGGTGGTGAGAATGCCGGTGTCCCAGTATTAGGGGTGCCTGAGCGCTTCTTTTTGGTGTGCATGGCTGAACTAGATTTTGGGGGTTTTCCTTCATTCTTTTGGGGATCTGACTTTGAAGAGGATTGGGATGGATCTTTGTCCTTCCCATCCATGTTTACTTTTTTGTCCGCTGATTTCTCTTCTGGCTTGGGTGTGCTCGCCAGAGCCTTTTTCTGGACTATAATACTCACAGACCTGTTGGCAGCCCTTGCAAGCTCCCTAGGGTCTGTGACAGTTTTGTCCAGAAGGTGCTGGTGTAGTCAATCTCAACATTTTTCAACACATGCTCACACGCAATCAAATTATTCATCCCTTTAAATGTTTCAACTTTGTTACAAGTCACCCACCCACTCAGCTATTTCGCCAAGTGCGTGAATGCTCCAAATGTCTGCCCACTTTTCTTTCCGAGCTCTCTGAAGGTCTTGAGATACTGTTCTGAGGTTTTACAGAACTTCCTGAAGAGGGCTGCCTTCATGCTCTCATAAACGGGCCTTTCCTCAGGAGTTAACTGAATAATTGCATTTGTCCCTGGTGTCGGTAAGGGACTCATCAGGGCTGCACCCCACAGTACCTCATCCACCTCCCGCAGCTGGAATGCCAGCTGGAGTGCTTCAAACCAGTCAAAAATATCCTTCCTCACTTCATAAGCCTGTACTAAATCTGTGGGGATGTGCCCTCGGGGCTTATCCAGGGCATTCTGGTTTGAGCCACTAATTCTATTCTTGCTAGAGGCAGGCCTGTTGGTCTCTTTCCGCTCTTCAAGCACCAGCTTGCGCAGCTCTATCGTGACCTTTTCCCACTGTTTCTGTTCCTCTAGTGCTAGTCTCCTCTCCTCAAGCAGGGGCTTTCCAGCCACTACCTCATTAACAGCTGGAACAATTTACCGGCCCACTTAGAGACTGTGCTCAGGCCTGGGACCTGTGGGATGCCGCAATAGCCTTTGTCCTCACTGACTCTCTCGTGTTGAGAAACCACAGTTGCCGCCTGGTGGGATGATTGGCGAGAAACACTGCTCATGCAGTTTTCCTCATTCTTTACCCGCTCCGGAAGGTCTTGTCCATTCGAATACACAGATGCTAGCCCATCCCCTGGGGCCTTCTCCCTAACCACCCTTGCTTCTACCCAAGCTTGGAGGCTGGTCAGCAACTCAGGTTTATTAACCATAGTGCTGTGGGGAAGTTGCTTCTCTTGACATGACATGTGCAGGACATCCTTGGTAATGCCTTTTATAGTCTCCATGCCAAGCTCCATGATTATTACTATTATCTAGCAGCGACTAAATGTTGCCTGCAACAGAACCTTTATTGTTGGGTGACTAAGCTGTGTGCAAAGCTCCAACTGATCCGACCGCTTGCCATCAATGTGACAAATCAACTTCCGGGGCACCAGTGGTCCAGGGGTGAATATCGGTTTCTAAACCATCAATCATCCCCACACCTGCAGTACACTAGCAATGGATCCGAACATATTGGAATATAAGTGAAGTATAAGACCTCCTGTCCAATTTTGTTAACTAAGCGGAATAACAGGCTTATCACTGCAAGGTTGTGCATCGTTGGTTATTGCAACACAGCGAAAATACAATTATTACCCAATGATAAAAGGGGCTGTCTAGTCAAGGTTGTATAAACATATCTACTTTATTATTACTACAACAGACAGTTCTAGCTCTCTACCAATACGATCACCCTGTAAAGGAACACATAGGACAGATAGTTTCACGACGGAAAGGGATGCACTCTGGATACTGACAGGAGGGTAGTTGGTAAAGTAATTAGTCTTACTGTTCAAGATTATTTGGTTCCAGCACCAAGGGGGCAAAGTATTGTAATTGTCTCTAGTGACCTTCGGAGAAGAACCAGAGGGGCAGAACCACAATGTACCTGGTGCTGAAGAAGTTCTTGGTGCTCAATAACATTGGGGTTGTTCCAGGGCACGTTTTGCAGCCCTTGAGACAGAGTTAGTGGCAGGAGACAGCTGTGGGTACTAGGTGGCAGGCAGTTCAGCAAGCAAGGCTGGATGGCACCTGCAGGCTGTTTGGCGCGGTGGCCCAGGGACCAAGAATCATTGTCTCTGTGCTGGTTGGCGGATCTGGAATGCTGGTCGAGTCATCTTGGATGGCTCTACTGCGGCATTACCACTGTCAGCGGTGTGGCTGGATGCAGTTCGAGGACTCGACTGTCTCGAAAATGTCCTTAAAATATGGACGCTGGATGATGCTTTTGTGTCACTCCTCCTAGTTTCTTCACAGGGCTCATGTCCATTCAAGGTGGACGGCACAAAGCTCAGGTGAGTGTTTGCAGGCAACAGCCTTGTCCTTTGTCCAGAGACTCTTAAGCACTTCCCACCTAGGAAGCTTGCTAGGAGAATTTAGCTGGGCATGCTGTGTGCTGGCTGGGTACCGGTTCTGGAGCTGCTGGACAGGTCCTCTGAGTCTGGTATCTCCCTCTGTTCGCTAGGAGATTTTTAGGGGAGGGATCTTGCTTCCCTCTTGGAACTCCTGGCCTTCATTCACTGGTGGAACATGTAAGGTAGACTGTACCTTCAGCTCAGGTCCAAATGAGTCCTTCTTTTTACTCCTTTCGAAGTCTTCATGTGATCTGCTAAGTGAGGGGTTCAGCCCTCTTTTAAAGCCAAATGGGCCCCAGTGATTGGTGCAAGATAAGCTCACCTTAATGAACCAATCCTGGGTCCCCACCAGCAGTCTTCTTTTAAGCATGAAGCCAGGACCAGAGTGCTCTGCAACACGACAGACAAGGGGGTGACAAAATATACCGAAGTACCACCCATCTCCCTCTCTGTTGTAGAACAAAGTCTCTCCCTGGTTAACTGAACCCTCTGAAGTTTGTGCTGGGAGCAGACTTCCTGTCTCCCCAAACCACATACTTCTCCCTTCTCAAAGGGATCAGCTCTGCATGGTTTTGACTACGGTAAACAGTGGACCCAGACATGCATTTCACTTCCTTTCATACAGAGGAGTGGGAACTAGCTTCAAGTTGACACATTGCATACCAAAGGTGTGTTAACTCTGCCTTTCCTGTTGTCTATTCCGGAAACCAAGCCCCTTCATGCTTGCTTTGATTATCTCTCATTAGTATGCACTGCCACCAGCCGGAGGACAAAGGAAAGCAGATCCATGGGGCCTTTGATATTTAAATTAGGCTGTCCATGCTGTAGGAAGGTTTGCCTTCCCCCTCCTTGAGATGCTTTGATGTCCTCGGGCTGTCACATTTCAGCTGAATATGACGGTGGTCAGTCATAATGTAGAATGCAATAATGTAGAAAGTCAAAATGTCAAATTTTTTTTTTAGAAAACAATAATGTCGAATTTTTTCTACATTTTTTTGAATTTTTTCGAATAAAATAAATAAATATATATATAATTAAAATGTGTTGAGTATGAGGGGTGAGCGGGTGGTGGGGGGTGGGGGGGTGGCCAGGGGGTGTTGGGTGAGAGGGGTTTGGGGGGACCCCCCCTAGTAAATGATACTCTTCTTGTTTATTTATTTATTGATAGTGCTAATTGACATTTTTTTTTGACATTTTTTTTTCTAAAAATTGACTCTTTTCATTATATGTATAGGTTTTCGACATGATTGTTTTCTACATTTTTTTTCTACATTTTTGTAAGTCGACATTTTTTTTTCTACATTATGACTATAAACCGAATATGACAAGGGAAGATGGCGCCTGTAGGCTGTGCCTTCCTGGAGTACATGTGACTATGCATTTTGTGCAGGAAGCAGATGGACTGTGTGTGGAATGGCCTCACACAGTCCTCCGAGGTTGGTCTCCCATCATTCCTTTTCATTATTAAAACATCAAAAAAGCCCAGGCGAGTGCACTCTCCCCGTGCGGATGGTCGAATTCCTCACAGATGGGCATGGAAATGGTGAATAAATGAAGTTGTGTTGCCTAACCTATATTTCCACTGATGTAGCATAAGAGGAGAGAGGTCCCTTTGGAAAAAAAGGTGCTTGGTGTAGATATGCCAAGATTTCATCACTCTTAGTAAGATGACCTTGATCCAATGGTACAGAGAGAATTCCACCAAAATCCCCATGGAGTTCAATGGGGACTAACACCACCTTCCCCCACTCATAATGTGGTGCTAATACCGCCAGACTAAGCGGTGGTAACGGTAAATAGGTTTGGTGATATCTCGGCAGATATACCACCAGCATACCACCAAAGTTACAACGCGGCCCTAAGTGTTTTTTCTCACAATCACAAGCCCAAAAGGTCGAGCCTCAATGATGGGCTTTGCAATGTTTGGTCTATTTGCTTTATTTATTTTTAAAATGGACCTCATGCTAAGAAATGGCAGCTTTTGAGTGTTGCAGCATAAATCCATTCAGGTGTAACTGTATATGTAGAAAGTAGGTTTGTTTGGAAATTCAGACCTACTTCCCACAATAAAATAAAAAACATCTCGGGCAACTACACATTACAGATTGAATTCTCTCAAAGTCAATCATGCACAAGCCCATTGAGAATCGTCTTGTGGAAAGGTTTGATGATTGTCACTTGATAGGTAGAGATTGACAATCAGCTTGGGCATTCATCCTTCATATGATGGATGTGCAAGCCTTAATCCTGTTGGGTAGACATGTGCCCAGACATGTGCCCAGTAGCCCAGAAGTAATGTTGTTTGCTGCCTAGAATTCAGTTCTTTATCAATGTTCTTTCCAGTCTCTGAAACAGAAAAGCTGTGAACCACCAGACCCTGGGATGGAATGTAAAGTGGATTTTATTCTTTGTAAGGGATCAGTCCAGCTAATGCAACATGTTCCAGGCGGCAAGGTTTAGAAATGGTTGTTTATGCTTCATGTGTCATTGTCGAAGCTACAAAATGGGTTCAAACAAACAATTAATTCTTTCAAATGCAATGCTGCTTTCTTGATAATAAAATGGAAATGGATGTCTGGCCCCATGCATTTCATTTAGTTAAAAGCTTCTTTTCATATGTGTGAAATGCATTGTTGTCTGACTGGCTAAACATGAAAGCTGCTGGTGGTTTTTCTTTGCTTTGATGATCTTTAAAAGCAAGCTTGCCAAATGTAATCCTTTCATTTGTTGCGGGCACACACTGTTTCTTATGAAGCTGAAATGTAAACCATATTCATGAATCTTTCTATAGAGGTGAATACATTGCATGCAGTGGCGGATTAAACACTAATTACAGAGTTACAGTGTACCTGAATGTGGTAGTCCGACCATGCGCAACTGACAACAGGCGTGGCTATGTCAAGCACACAATGCTCTACAGGTGAGCAGAGACGTGTTAATCAATTTAAGAAGCAGCAGCCAGGGCGGCGTCATGGACCACAAGCCCTTTAAACATTCCACTGAAACTGCACATCCTCCTAAGTATCTGCCGATCGAAGAGTTTACCAACCAACACCAGCACTCAGCCTTGCCAGCCTCATGATACTGGCACCCCAGAAGACTCAAGGAAAGAACCAAGTCACACTTCTTTACCAGGCACCAGTTGACGCCTATTATCACCTCCAGTGTTCAGGAGAAGGTATTCACAGGTACTCTGCTAAGAGAGTTCTTCAGCAGTGAGATAGGATTGCATTTGTTCACTAATACAATGTTTGCAATTGATTTAAGAGCGTCTTCGGCATTGCTGTTTTGATGTAAGTTGATTATTAATAGATTTGGTAAAGTATATTCGTGCCATGTTTTCCTGTGCATAAAGATTTATATATCTTTATAATAACCCGCTAAAACCATATATGTTTATTGGGATTGTATTTATGTGCTATGCTGAAATCTGAGCTGAACTATCTGTCCAATACAGAGTGTGGTTAAGTCTTCAGCCATTTTACCGAATAGTCTTCCAGGTTTTCTTGTAAAGCCCTTGTTTGGCAATAGATCAGAGGTCCGTACTCCTTTGGCTCTCCAGATGTTTTGCACTGTGACTCCCATGATCCCTCACTATTGACTATGCTGGCTACAGATGATGGGAGTGGTTGTCCTAAAGAATATGGGGAGTTCAATGTTGCAGACTCTTGCAATAGGTTAAGATTCATGTATGCTGAGGTTTCAGCAAGTTTGAGGAGGACCACGATTGGCCTTACACAAACGTCCCATATCGTTACAGAGCCATTCTTTGTTTCAGAACCAGTCACATAACACCACATTGTGCAGGCAGGCCGTGGGGTTTACAGGTGCCTTTGTACGTGATAATTAATGCAGAAAATCTGTGTGTTAACACACTGGGCCTCATTACAAGTCAGCCAGTCCAGAAACAACGGTGGCAGTAAATCCGCTGCCACTGTTGTTTCCGGACCGGCTGATTCTGAGTCCTGCAGGCGGGAGGTGTCACTCTCGCCAGGTCTGACATGACGGGAGTAACACCACCTGCCTGCAGGCGGACATGGAAACACTGGCTCTGTCATAGACGGAACCGGTGTTTCCATGGTCCCCATCCCCATGGAGTCCTGTGGGACTCAATGGAAATGGGGATTTACAGAATTCCGCCTCCAGAATTACTGGGTTGTAATGCCCCGGTGATTCCAGCAATCACGGAGGTGGAATGGTATTACGGGTCCGGCGGCAGCTTGCCGGTTTTTCCGGCACTTCTACAGCCGGACTCGTAATGAGGCCCATTATCTTGCACTGCTCTCCTCCATTGTTTACAGTTACACCTGTTGGATTCACGCTAATATGATCAGAAGCTGCCAGTCAATTGCATAATTTCTGGTTTACAAAAAAATACATTTAAAAAAACGTCATTTTTAAATGAACTGAAAACATTGCACATAAAAGAGAGGTGATGCAATCTAGGGGCTATGTTGCATAGTCTAGAACCTGTGAACGCAGGCGTTGACACTTGACGTTAGATCAATGTGATTCTGAGAAGGTCACCTTAACTCCCTGTGTCATCAGGTGCATCTTACTGAGGCTAATTACTTCTTGGCATTTCTTTACACAGCACCCTTTTTCCAGGGTGCTCCCATTCCATTGACCTCTCTCCTCTTGCACTGAACCTCTGGAAGCATAGATCGGGTTCCCTGACATCCCCTTTTAATCATCTTCCATACCCTTCCCCAGCTCCCAAGTATTTGTTTTTATCTTTCTCAGTTTTGATCATAAAAGCCAAAAATGTGGCATTGGAATACAGCTAAGACGGAGAGGACATGTGAGGAGTGAGACGCAGCTTGTGGGTGTTGTATGGCTATTTACATCAAAATATGTAACTTAACTTTAAAGATGCAGTCAATATTTTTAAAAGCTTCAATCAAGTCAAATACATTTGTAATAACATTAACACATGGTGGCCACCACTTTGGAAGTAAAATTGGCTGACAAATTCAGCACACAACGGAAATGCTGGTAAATAGTGCATAAAAATGGTGTGGATTGAGTGAAGAGGCGTAGGGATGGGAGGAATATCATATAGATTTGACTTAGAGATGGGTGTTAAATTGGCGGGACACAGAGCCAAACAACACAAATCCATCCTCATATGTCATCTGCATTGAAAAACATCAGAGACCCTAATTCAAAGCCCCTATTTCAAGCTCTTATGTTAAATCTCCTTATTTTCATCAAAATAGTTTTGGCTAAAAGGTAGCGCTTTCAGTGACACCTAAAAGCCAAATCTAATACGCATCAGCAAAGGCAACAGTTTTGGCTTGTATGTAGATATCTTTTGCCATGCACTGGCAGCATATGCCCAGATAATAACACAATTTCCATATTTTACCCTCTTACGGCCAGGTGGTACCATTAGGCAGTGCCTGTCAAATGCCTCTCTCATGGCTTGCCAAAACTGATGGATTTGCATATGCTTTTTTCCTTTTCACAACATCTCACCTCCTGGATGCCATGCCTGCTGCATTTGCCACTGGGTGAACCTGTTTTGATTGCTTTCAAAGGGAAAATTCAGTTCCTCCATTCGTCCAGCTTTTGTTTGACTCTTTTGTTGGGAATTTTATTGAAAAGCAAATATTTCTATCACCCCAGTTCTTTCTATTTTATTTGTATTTAGTGTCATATCGATATTTTTTGTGTGTGCTCATGCAGATGACCTTCCTTCACACTGCATACACCATCCTGCTTCCCCTGTGCCTGCAAACAGGCACACTGCAGAATGTTGCATGTAGTAACTTGACCTGCCACCATAACATTGTAAATATGAGTTATGTAAACATTTAAATAATACAATCTTCTCCTATACATTCTACTGCTATCTCAAATACATGTTCCTACCAAAAAATCCATATTTACAAAATCCATTGTCAAATGACCTCATTCTGTCCAATACGCAGCACCTTTATTTGAAAAGGTCTAGCTCTGATTAACCTCTTAAGTGCCAAGGGCGAGTATGCTCGTCCATCTTCAAGGAGATCATAAATGAGCTGGAACCTTGACTCCATACCTTGCAATTTACCCTCACAAGAGGATTAGGCGTTGCTTCCTGAGCTTTAAATGGGACTTGAAGCCAAGTAGACATGTTATTGCAAGGTATTGTTTGCTACACACAGAACATGCAGATTGTAGATTCTGTAAAGGGAAATATGTAATGGAAGCCTTGAAACGTCTGATTACAGTCTGTCATGCAGTTCTAGGAACACGTGGTATTCAATAATAGAAAGTTCAGAACCATGTTCAGTTTGGGTGAGGAGGAGAGCTTAGTGTCTTTCAGGATGTACCACCTCATAGGTAATTTCAGTGACTGGGTTCCTGGACTCGCTGCACTTAGACTGTTCTGAGTTGGTCCAGGAATCCTAACACTGAAGGTAATGGCAGAGCTTGGCGCTGTTCACTTTGTATGTTTCCGTTTGTTTATATAATTACGATTTTAAAGGTGGTTTTAATGATTGTTATCTGATGAATTTCTGAATTGGTGAATTTTGAACAACTGTTATTTGATGAATTTTTGAAGTGGTGAATCTTTTTATGTTTTTTGTTTTTAGAGCTCTTGTTTTATGTTGTTATCTCATGTGTGAGAAACCGCAATTGATTAAATATGTTAAAAAGCTATTTTATAACTATATATCATTAAATGAAAAAAATAATTAAAGCGAACCAATGTTCCTTCGTTCCAGTCGGCACTATATTTATGCCCAAAATAATGTGTTATTGTGTTCTGGAAAAGCATGCCATGATCTGTAACTAACCTTTAAGAACATTTTGACAAGATCTTAATCACCTGTTCGTTGGCATTTCAGTGATGATTGTAGAAAGATCAGAAGTTCTTGATGGGAGAGCGAGGGAGGCAGAAAGAGATAGGGGTGGGGGGATGGATGGAGGGAGAGAGATACTTACCGTTTCAAATAGATTAAAGAGATTCTAAGCATGTACTAGCCTGAGCGGACTGCCAGCATTGACATGTTATATTAGCATAAATGAGCTGGTCCTTTAGACAAATGAATGTATGGTAAAGCTTGAATAGCCAGACTGCCAATGGGTTACTCTCTACCAAGCAGCACCAAACAATTATAGCAAAAGGTTTTGGAGGATGATAGTTATAGGGATTGAGACTCATAAGGGAATCCTGTTGCCATGACCCAAGAATCTGATTGGTTGGATTACATATGGGTGTCTGAAGGTTGAGCCTAGGGCGTGCGGATGAAGGTAGGAGTTATATGGTTTTATCTTTTTTGACAAAAACAAGTACCACACTCTACTGATTCTAAAAAATTCTAGCACCCGGAGCCTGATGGATTTGCCCCTATCTTAAACAGCCAGAATGCTTGGTGAGGAAAAAGCCTGGTGCCAATATTTTGGAAAGGCTCTTGAAACTCCATCTACAGTTAAAGGATGATCATCCAGGCAGATGGAGGGGGCAAGGCTCTTGCACATACCCTGATCAAAAAGCTTGGGACGTGCTGCGAGGGTCCCTCGTTGATTTTGAATTCTCACTCTGGCTTCCATGGTGATGTGCCCACCACCACCAGCTGCTCTGTCTTGTCTTGAAATATCTGATTGGTTAGTTTCATCAAAACCTAAGAGGCATTCGCACTGCTGTTTTGGGGATAGCTGAAATGCATTTAGCAATGTTAATAGGAAATTATTATATCAGAGCCATTGAGCCTGGGGAAATTAATATAGGTGTCATGCTTCCTGATTACCGTTGTGTGCATCCACACTTTAAGAAACTGGGAATTCACTGATAAGAGGAGTCTGCAAACGTTGGCTCTTGAAAGGTTTTGGACTACACTCCTGTTAGCCTATCCAACATGGTGAATGGTGAGGGTTTGTGGAAGACATAGGGCCTCATTACACGGAAGGCGGTGGTCCAGGGTGCTATTAGCACCCTGGACCATGCCGGTAAAATACCGGCACCGCCTTGGCGGAAAGGGGATTTACCGCCCCATTCCAAGGTTGGAGGGGCGGTAAATCCCCTTTCCGCCATTGCCCTTCCCCATTCCCATTTCTGCCCCATAGGGCTCTATGGGACTGGGGAAGGCGCTAATTACGGCACCGCAATTTTGCGGTGCCGTAATTAGCTCCGAGGTCCCTTAGCGGGTTGGTATTTAACGCCTGCAAAAAGCAGGCGTTGAAACTCCAACCCGCTAAGGGACCTCGTAGTACGGCGGTAAGGGTTAACGGTCACCGTTGCCATTAACGGTGACCGTTAACCCTTACCGCCGTCCGTGTAATGAGGCCCATAGTCCAAAATATCTCGAGATTCAAAGGTTGCAGATCCCTAACGTAGAGGGTCAAACCTACAAGAGGCTAAAAGCAAGGCTGTGTTTTACCGCAGAAGCCATTCAACTTCAATATAACTGACCTGGCTGAGTGCTTGTCAAAGGCAAAGCACTCTCTCCCCAAAACAGGATCTTTGACTGATCACCTATATTGAAGACAAAGTGATGATCAATTGGACCCAGATCAGAATCCAGGGCACTATTTCTGCACTTTCAGAATAAAGTAACACTAACAATACATCAATCATTCTTAAAAAAAAAGTTCTGATATTTGGTAAGGGTTATTGTGAGCAGCTCAAATTTACGATCCTGTCTCTGTGAAATGCACTCCCGGCAACAAGCCTGGCATACACTTCTGACACCAATATATGCAAGGGGGCTGGACAGGGCATCTTTTTGCATACTTAGATGTTCCTGTAAGCGTATCACATCCCCAAGTAGGTTTTTGTAGTTTGCCACATAGTGTGACGTCAATGATGATGAATTTTAACAATAAAAGTTTTGTTTTTTATGAAATTCATCGAGATCGTACTGTGCGACGTCTGTTTATGTGCATTGTAACTTCCTGTTTTACATAATTACAAATAAAACAGTACTAAGTTTTGACAACTTCCTGAGTCAGTTTGATTATTGATGTATGAGTAAGTTCTGCATCCACATCCATCTCTAAGCATTGCTGCCTCATCTTAAAGGACCCAGGTATACGGGTTCAATACACTTAATAAATACCAACAAGTGGTTTCTAAGCGCGGGACCTGGATATGAACCTGTGTTGCGCTGCTATCAAAACAAATGTGTTGCCCCTGTGCTATCCTTCCTCCCCATACTCCCTCCTACATACTTGTTCTGTCAAAGCTTCCTGTGTCCAATCTGGATCTTGACCATTTTCGATACTCTGCAGACCCTCGACCATCCAAATGATTGCACCAAGCATATTCAAAGGTTAATTGTAACCTCATAGATCCATTCTTAACAGTCATTTAATAATTGCCTTGACAAAGACCCAGGTCGAAACACATGTTGCCTATTGCTCACTATATTGAGTGTTCTCATTTCCTTTAGAATTTGAAACTCATGTCATGATCTGTTGTCACCCAATGCTCGTGATTAGGGTTCTCCTTGTATTATTGTGGAAACCTAATTGGGACGGTAAGGCACCGGAACCTACCCAAGCAGCAGTGTGTTCTAGCTATGTATTGGTCACTGCAGTGGTCCGCTTATTCTAGTGCCCCCACCCCTTGAGTTGTTACTGTGAATCTAATGTGGTTGGGCCCACTGCACTGAAAAAAATATCTGTAAATGCGCACACAGCGCAGATTTTGGGTGGGCATTGCCTGCTCAGGGCCTAACCTGTGTACGCCTATGGACCTGGTGCTTACTTGCCATTAATTTTGCTGAGAACGCCATGTTTCTGCATGTGGTAACAATACTTACTGCATGCAGAGATGCCATGATAGCCCCAGCCAGATTGGTAATGACGGCCAATGTCTTGAAATTACCGACTGTAACTTCTTCTCATTGCCTAAAGGTGCTTGTGGTTGAGCTTTCTGTGTAAGTAACTCGTTCCAATGCTGCTCCTGAAACCTTCTATGGAATGTGTAGCTTCCCTTTCATTAAGCACTTCCTCCACACTGAATCTGTTGGTTGTCTCCATGGTCATCAGTCTGGCTTCAGAGCTGCCAGAAGCACGCAAACTGCTCTCCTGAACGTCCATTAAGCTCTGCTCTCCAATCTTGATTCTAACATCCCTTGTGTCCTCATCCTGCTTGATCTCTCTTCTGCCTTGGACACTGTCAACCATGCTATGCTGCTCAACCGTCTCCATGATAACTTGGCTATCACTGGTCAGGCTCTGGTGTGGCTGACTTCTTTCCTCTCTGACCGACCCTCCCCGGTCCAACTGGGGTCTTTCCTCTCTGATATCTTTTTCTCTACCTGTGGTGTCCCCTCCCTGGTTGTTCAACCAATACCTGGCACTCCTTTCCCACCGCATCACTGCTCTCTGCCCCAACTTTCAGTGCAATGCGGATGACACCCAGCTCATTTTCAGGCTACCCTCAGCCTCCTCCTCTCCTTCCCTCAACTCTGACTGTCTGCTATATAGGAGTGGTGTGCCGCCAATGACCTGTGCCTTAAAGCCAGTAAGACTGAGATTCTCCTCATTGGCACACCTGCTCCCTCCTTTCTTGTAGCTCTCTTGCCAGCCTCTCTTGGCCCTCTTCCTGCTCTCACCTGTAAGGCTAAAAACCTCTGTGTCATCTTCGACTCCACACTCTCCTTCTCTCCTCACATATCTGACATCTCCAAGAAGTCACACTACCAGCTGCACCTCCTCAGAGGTATTCTTCCTTTCCTCTCATTCCCCCAGAAGCTCACTCTCTTCAGAGCTCTGGTTCTCTCTAGGCTGGACTATTGCAACAGCCTCTTTCTAAATCTGCCTGCCTGCTTCTATTCTCTGCCTTCTGCAACACATCCAGAACAGGACTGCAAGACGTGTCCTTGGCCTCAAGCCCAAGGATCATATCTCTCCAGGACTGAAATCTCTGCACTGGCTCCCAGTGGCTGTGAGGATTATGTTCAAAACCCTCTGCATCGTCCAGAAGGCCTCCTGGGGCCTAGGGCCTCAATACCTTCAATTCTCTCTTCCTAAATATCTCCCTTCTCAAGCTCTTCGCTCATCTGCCTCCAACTCCCTCAGGGTTAGTCGCTTCTCCAAGCAACAAGTTGGTGGTAGATCTAATTCTTCAGCTGGTGCCTCCCTCTGGAACAGCCTCCCTGCCTCCCTTAAACTTGAGGAGAACCATCTCCGCTTCCGGAAGCACCTCAAAACCTTTCTCTTTGCTTCTGCCTTTTCTCCTCCTCTCCTCTGCTGACCTCCTGGCTGTAACCGGAACTGCGCTGGCTACCTGGACACCCTCTGATCTCGGGCCCAGGTCCCTCCCCCACCAGCGTCACACACCTGCACTGCCCGCCTGGCAACCCCCGCACTTGGGGCTGTTTCTGTATCCCTACAGTCCCCCTATCAACCTTGACACCTGATGTCTGCACATACCCTTGCACTTGCCACAAGCTGGCCATTCCTTACTTATTGTTATCATCTTTCCCATGTACTGCACTTGCCACATGCTGGCCGTCACTTTACTTATTGTTATTATCTTTGCCATGTACTGCACTGTCCCAGCCCCCTTCCCACGCACTTGCGCAATCTGAATGAGACCTGGCCTAGTATGATCGTTGTCTCTCCTCACATTGTTCCCTTCCTTTGCCTTGTCACGTCTTGAAACACTTGTGCATAGGCGCATTATAAATGCCATATATCATATCATATCATGCCTAGCAAATTACTTCTGTTTGCTACCTACCTACTGCGCTCTGAAGAGTCTGATCTATCTCTGAGGGCACATTAAAGATATGTATTACATTCATATTATTATTAGGCACAGAACTAGCTTCAGGAAGCAACAAAGCCTCAGCAGTGAAGTGCTTTAACTGCTGACACTTCATTCTGTGTCTTCTTCTAAGTGGATACTTTCTGGGTAACAGGAATGTTCATTCTGACCTGATTCTTCTTGGATGCTTTCAGGGAACATGGTTGCCAATCGTGTAACATATGTGTATCCAAATAACATGTCAGGTTCTCTCTCTCTCCTGCTTTAAATACAGACTGAGTGTGTCATGAGAAGGTTTTCTCTCTCTCTCTCTCTCTCTCTCTCTCTTTCTAGTGCTTTACACAAGGACTGAAGGCCTGATTCACAGAACGTTTTCCTATGGCATTGCGCCATTGCAAAACACTTCCATGAATCAGGCCCTGAGTGTTACATGAGTAGGTTCTCTCTCTCTCTCTCTCTCTCTTAGCCTCGTGTGCTTTACATAGGGACTGAGTGTTACAAGAGAGGTTCTCTCTCTCTCTGATTCTCTCTCGTGCTTTACATAAGGACTGAGTGTTACATGAGCAGGATCTTTCTCGTGCTTTACCTAAGGACTGAGTGTTAGATGAGCAGTTTTTCTCTCTCTCTCTCTCTCTCTCTCCCATGCTTTACCTAAGGACTGGGTGTTACATGAGCATGTTGTCTCTTACTCCCTCTCCCACAAGCTCTCTCTCTCTCTCTCTTTCTTCTTTCTCTTTCTCTCTCTTTATTTCTCGTGCTAAATGAATAGGTTCTCTCTCTTTCTCTTGTGCTTTACATAAGGACCGAGTGTTACATGAGCAGGTTCTCTCTCTCTCTTTCAGAGCGTTTTACATAAGGACTGTGTGTTACATGAGCATGTTGTCTCTCACTCACCCTCTCTCTCTCTCTCTCTTTGTTGTCTCTCTTTCTCTCTCTTTGCCTCTTGTGCTTTACATAAGGACTGAGTGTTACATGAGCAGGTTCTCTCACTCTCTCTCCCTCACGTTTTCTCAATTTCTATCTCTTTATCCCTCGTGCTATACATAAAGACTGAGTCTTAAATGAGCAGGTCTCTCTCTCTCTCTCACTCTCTTTCTCTCACATGCTTTACATAACGACTGAGTTTTACAAGAACAGGTTCTATATATCTCTCTCTCCCTCATGCTCTCTCTCTCTTTATCTCTCCTGCTTTACATAAGGACTGATTGTGACATGAGCAAGTTTTCTCTCTTTCAGAGTGCTTTACATAAGGACTGAAGGCCTGATTCACTGAACGTTTTCCTATGGCATTGCACCATTATAAAACACGTCCATGAATCAGGCCCTGAGTGTTACATGAGTAGGTTCTCTCTCTCACCCTCTCTATCTTTGCATCTTGTGCTTTACATAAGGACTGGGTGTAATATGTGCAGGTTCTCTCTCTTTCAGAGTGCTTTACATAAGGACTACATGTTGCATGAGCAGGTTCTCTCAATCTCTTTCAGAGTGTTTTACATAAGGACTGTGTGTTACATGAGCAGGTTATTTCTCACTCTCTCTCTCCCTAATGCATTCTCTCTCTTTTTCTTCTCTCTCTTTCTCTCTATCTCTCATGCTATACATAAGGACTAAGGGCCTCATTACGACCCAGGCGGTAAGTTACCGCCTGGGTCGTACCTTTACCACCATGGCGTAAACTACGTTTACTCCATGGTGTTTGGCGGACTTACCGCCCCATTCCGAGGTTGGCGGGGCGGTAAGTCCCCAATCCCCATTTACCCTTCCCCATTCCCATTTTTGCCCCATAGGGCATAATGGGAGTGGGGAAGGCGTTAATTACGCCACCGTAAATTACGGTGGCGTAATTAACAACAAGGTCCCTTAGCGCCATGGATTTTAACACCTGCTAAAAGCAGGTGTTAAATCCTCCATGGCGCTAAGGGACCTCGGAATCAGGCGGTAAGGGTCGGCGCTGTTTAAGCTGCCGTAAACCCCTTACCGCCTGGGTCGTAATGAGGCCCTAAGTGTTGCATGAGCAGGTTCTCTCTCTCTCGCTTTACGTAAGGACTGAGTGTTAAATGAGCAGGTTCTCTCTCTCGCGCTTTACATAAGGACTGCATGTTACATGAGCAGGTTCTCCCTCTCTCTCTCCCTCACACTCTCTCTCTCTCTTTCTCTCTCGTGATTTACATAAAGACTGAGTGGTACATGAGCAGGCTCTCTCTCTCTCTCTCTCTCTTACAGAGTGCTATACGTAAAGACTGCGTGTTACATGAGCAGGTGTTCTCTCTCTTTCTGCCTCTCTCCCTCATGCTCTCTCTCTTTCTTTCTCGTACTTTACATAAGGACTGGGTGTAACATGAGCAGGTTTTCTCTCTTACAGAATGCTTTACATAAGGACTATGTGTTACATGACCAGGTTCTCTCTCTCTCTCTTTCAGAGCGTTTTGCACAAGGACTGTGTGTTACATGAGCATGCTCTCGCTCTCTCTCTCTCTCTGTCTGTCTCTCTCTCTCTCTCTCTCTCTCTCTGTCTCGTGCTTTACATAAGGACTGTGTGTTACATGTGCAGGTTGTCTCTCACTCTCTCTCACCCTAATGCGCTCTCCCTCTTGTTCTTCTCTCTCTTTATCTCTATCTCTCGTGCTATACATAAGGACTAAATGTTACATGAGCAGGTTCTCTCTCTTGTGCTTTACATAAGGCCTGCAGGTTATATGAGCAGGTTCTCTCTCACTCTCCCTCACGCTCTATCTCTTTCTCTCTCTTTCTCTCTCGTGATTTACATGAAGACTGAGTGTTACATGAGCAGGTGTTCTCTCTCTCTCTGTCTCTCTCTCCCTCAAGATCTTTCTCTCTCGTACTTTACATAAGGACTGAGTGTTACATGACCCGGTTCTCTCTCTCTCTTTCAGAGCGTTTTACCGAAGGACTGTGTGTTACATGAGCATGTTGTCTCTCACTCTCTCACCCTCACGCTCACTCTCTTTCTTTACTCTCTTTCTCTCTCTTTATCTCACGTGCTTTACACAAGGAGTGCGTGTTACATGAGCAAGTTTTCTCTCTTTCAGAGTGCTTTACATAAGGACTGAGGACCTGATTCACAGAACGTTTTGCTATGGCTTTGCACCATTATAAAACACTTCCATGAATCAGGCCCTGAGTTTTACATGAGTAGGTTCTCTCTCTCTCTCTCTTTGCCTCATGTGCTTTACATAAGGACTGAGTGTTAAATGAGCAGGATCTTTCTCATGCTTTACCTAAGGACTGAGTGTTAAATGAGCAGGATCTTTCTCATGCTTTACCTAAGGACTGAGTGTTACATGAGCAGGTTCTCTCTCTCTCTCTCTCTCTCTCTCTCTCTCTCTCTCTCTCTCTCTCTCTCTCTCTCTCTCATGCTTTACAGAAGGACTGGGTGTAAAATGTGCAGGTTTTCTCTCTTTCAGAGTGCTTTACATAAGGACTAAATGTTACATGACTTGGTTCTCTCTCTCTCTTTCAGAGCGTTTTACATAAGGACTGTGTGTTACATGAGCATGTTGCCTCTCACTCTCTATCCCTCACGCTCTCGCTCTCTTTCTTCTCTCTCTTTCTCTCTCTTTATCTCTTGTACTATACATAAGGACTAACTGTTAAATGAGCAGGTTCTCTATCTCTCCCATGCTTTACGTAACGACTGAGTGTTACATAGCAGGTTGTCTCTCTCTCCCCCTCACGTGTTTTACATAAAGACTGAGTCTTACATGATCATGTTCTCTCTCTCTCTCTCTTTCTCTCTCATGCTTTACATAAAGACTGTGTTTTACATGAGCAGGTTCTCTATAGCTCTCTCTCCCTCATGCTCTCTCTCTCTTTCTCTCTCGTGCTTTAAATAAAGACTCAGTGTTACATGAGCAAGTTTTCTCTCTCTCTCTCTCTCTCTCGCTTTACAGAAGGACTATGGGGGTCATTACGACCCAGGCGGTAAGTACGCCAACTTTACCACCATGGTGTAAACTATGTTTACACCAAGGTGGATGGCGGATTTACCGCCCCATTCCAAGGTGAGTGGGGCGGTAAATCCCCATTTCCCATTTTCCCTTCCCCATTCCCATTTTTGCCCCATAGGGCATAATGGGAGTGGGGAAGGCGCTAATTACACCACCGTAAATTACGGTGGCGTAATTAGCATCATGGCGGGTTAGCGCCATGGATTTTAACGGCTGCTAAAAGCAGCCGTTAAAATTGGAATCAGGCGTTAAGGGTTAACGACGGCGTTAACCCTTAACGCCTGGGTCGTATGTGTTACATGAGCAGGTTGTCTCTCACTCTCTCTCTCTCCCTAATGCGCTCTCCCTCTTTTTCTTCCCTCTCTTTTTCTCTATCTCTCGTGCTATACATAAGGACTAAGTTTTACATGAGCATGTTCTCTCTCTCTCTCTTGCTTTACATAAGGACTGAGTGTTAAATGAGCAGGTTCTCTCTCTCGCGCTTTACATAAGGACTGCATGTTACATGAGAAGGTTCTCTCTCTCCCTCACACTCTCTCTCTCTCTTTCTCTCTCATGATTTACATAAAGACTGAGGGCCTCATTACGAGAAGCGCGGTAAAAACTGGGTCATTACCGACATGGAGGAGCTAGAGGGTCAGTGCTCGTATGACGCCGCTAATAGCGGGTGATTAAGAGTGTGCGAGCATGCGCAAACCCCCATGCCGGAAATTGCCATACCGCCATGCCACTAAAGGCCCTCCAACCCCCCGATAGCGCCATCACGGCACCCGCCGATACCGCATCCGCCTAGGAGGCACCCCTTAATACCGACCCGGAAATAACATCATGCTAATACCGGGCTCGTAATACCGGACCCGGAAGTAACATCATCGCGTCAGAACGGGAAATGCGCTGGCGACCATCTTTAAAAACACAATCCATTGCAATCCTCCCAAACCAACACTGCTACAGAGGAGAGACCAGGGCCTCTCTATAGAAAATGTCCAAGGCTACCAGAAAATCGAACCCCCGTCTGCGCAAAAAATGTTTTACAGATGAAGAACTCAACATGCTGGCGGACACCCTTGCAGCACATGCCGAGGAGATCAACCAGCACAACCTGAAAAGGGAGGTGCAGCAACGAAAAAAGGAGATCTGGGAGGAGGTAGCCCGCAAGGTCTCGGAAGTCGGCACCACCCCACGGACAGTCAAGGACTGTAAAAGAAGGTGGGATGACCTCTGCCTCAGGGTACGGAACATCCTGTCCAGCAATAGGAGGGAGGAGACGTGCAGTACCTTCATACAGATGGAGTCCATCGAGGGCTTTGGGGAGATGGAGACAGGTGCCTGCAACATCTGCAGATGGAGGTGAGTGACCCTGCAGATCCCAGTAGGGGAAACCATGGCATAGCACACGTGATGTGGAAGAGAGTCTAGGCAAGGCAATGCATTTCCCAACACACACATCAACATATCCTTGTCAAGATGGAGGCCCAAACCCTGCCACACTGAAATGCATGCTGAGTGCCAATCCCATAACCAACACACAGCCAACACACACGGACCATGCCCATGTAATACATCACACAAACCCCAATACAACGGCATTCCACCTGCCATGCAGCATCCCTGCACTGAGACGTCATAGCACATGCCAAAATGCCCCATTCATACTGCCCTGTGTGACACTCCTGTAAGATATGAATGCATGATATATGAAATTCTCCACAACAACATATAATGCATCTTGCATGTAACACCATCACTGATGCCCTGCATCTCTTCTACCCCCCCAGGCACCGATGGAGAGGATGCAAGTCAACACCCACAAGGGCATCCACGTCCAGGCACAAGACTACTCCCACAGGCAAGACCACCTCCGGGGCAGCCTCGCAGGCCACACCGAACCCAAGGGCGAGTGCCCAGGCCATGGCCGCAAATGAGGGCTCCACATCAACGCCTCACACTGGGAACACAGAGCTGGCAATACCAATGCAAGGCGAGGCCAGTGGCACACTGTCGGCAACAACAAGTTCGGTGGGCGAGGCAGCAGCCACTGCCCCACTGAGCGACATAGAAACTGCAGAGGAGGAGTATGTGGATGAGGAAGGAATAACCCATGTGGTATATCCACTCTCCCCAAGTCCCGTGTCCACCCCACTACCCCACAGCACCCTCAACCACTGCTGCTCCCACCACCAACCTTGAGGCATGGCTAGCAAGGTTGGAGGCTAGACAGGACTCAATGTTGGACCTCCTCCGACAATATGTTGCCGAGGGAGAGGACACAAGGCGTGAGATAGCACAGTCCATAGTGGCGAATACAGCTGCCATCAATGCCTGTGCGCTGATGATGCGAGACAGTCTGGGGGCCGTCACGCAGGTCCTAACCTCTATCCTGCAGCATATGCAGCAAGCACAACCCGCACCAGCCGTGCAAATCACCACGGCTTCCACCACATCCACCACACCCCTATCCTCCAAACCCGCTTCCTCTGCACCCTCCAGCCCTGTGCGTCCAACAAGACGGAGTGCAAGGCACTCAGAAATGCTACCCTCAGACAACAAGAAATCACGAAAATAATGTGGGAGAACAATGGGAGTGGGTCAGATGGTGTCGGTGGTGAATGGGTGTATTAGGGGGATTTCAGTGGGGGGTTTTGGGACTTCATTGGAGGGGCTTGGGCCTTCATTGGGTGGTTTTGAGAGTTCATTTGGGGGTTTTGGGACTTCATTGGGTGGTTTGGTGAGTTCATTGGTGGTTTTGGGAGTTCATTGGGGGGTATGGGTAGTTTTGGTGTTGTGTGGGGGTAGCACATTTCTGTAGTTGATATTAATACACCCGTTGTGTGAAAAATAATTCAATACCTGGACATTGTTCCTTTTGTGTGTATACATTTAATTCATGACAGTGCACAGTGCCCAACTCCCCACATTCCCTGTGTGCATGTCCACATGGACCCAGTGTACGTGTTATCGACGTCCCTGTGGGTCAGAAGTATTCGTCAATCAGTGATTGGCGTACTGCACGGCCAACTTGTGCATCACGTACTGGCAGGGGTGCTGCTTCTCCTCCGTCTTCATCCTCATCATCCTCACCCGGTGCATGCATGTCAATGTCAGGTGGCAGTGGTACATTTCTCCAGACGCACATGTTGTGCAGCATGAAACAGGCCATGGTGATCTTTGCCACCTTCTCAGGCCTATAAAGGAGTGCTCCACCAGACCTGCTTAGGCAGCAGAACCGTGCCTTCAACAGGACAAAGCTCTGCTCAATCACAACACGGGTACGTAAATGAACCCGATTGTACTCCTCTTCATGGCTGTTCCGAGGGTTCCGCACAGGGAGAAGTAGCCACGGCTTCAAGGGATATCCTCCATCACCTGTAAGCGAATACAAATAGGTCTATGTGAGTCACTCTGAGCTGCCACCTTCAGGATTCACAGCCATGGGCGCAGCTATTTGCTGTTGACATGCACATGTCCCTGTACGTATGCACACATTTTCTTTAGATGCATTGTATACTGCAATATGGTGTGGTAGTCCGGATGCCGTTGTACAGATGATGCAGGGTGAAATCTTGCATGCTGATGCGGCGGTACAGTGGTTGCAGGACGATGTTTAGCCTCCCATTTTTGCTGTGTATACTACACTGTGCATGGTCACACTAGCCAAATTGGCACAGTTGCAATCATGTTTAGTCATGTATTGCTTGACATACCCATGGTAGCCAGGTCATGCGTCTTACTCAGTGCTTTGGCGTAAAGCTCTATATAAACACAATATACATAAACATACATGTTGTCATTGATATACAGCGTTGATCCAATGTGTGCCAGAGATGTGTCATGTTCGGGTTGGGAGGTTCAGGTCAGGAGAGTTTAGCTCTGCATGCATTGTCCACTCACCGCCCATTCCCACCCTGGTGGAGTATGCATCCCCCCACTTCACAATCCCGATGCACTGCCATAGGCCAGTCAGGCAACTCACCAAGCAGCCAGGCATGTCATCCAGCATGTCGCTCCATGTGACGGGGTAGCGTGGAGTTATGCAGCATCATGGCATCATGTGTCGATCCAGGTTATCGGGCACAACAATGTGTGATGATCTTGCTGGAGTCACATACCATCTGCATATTGATGGAGCGGTATTGCTTGCGATTGCGGTACAATGCCTCTAGGGCATGGGGGACTACCAATTCTACATGGGTGCAGTCGAGGGCACCAACACAATTGGGCATGCCTGCCAGTGCACGGAAGCCTACTTTGGTGTCTGCTATCTCCTGGGCAGTCCGTGGTAGGAATATGATGGTGCTAGCGTGCTTCAGGAGGGCATCCAGCACTTGGATCAGCATGCGTGCGAATAGTGGTTGTGAAATGCCATGCAGCTGGTCCACTGTGTGCTGGTAGGTGCCTGTGGCCAGGAAGTGGAGCACATACACCACCTTTAGTATCGGGGGGATGGCAGTGCGTATTTCTATGAGGCTGACAATGTTGTTGTGTATCATGTCCACAATGGTGGTGATGGTGTCCCGGTCCAACCGGTACAGGGCGTGGATCTGCTCAGGGGTTAGATTGAATGTACTGGGTCTGATGCGAGGGATTGATGGCTGCCTGCAAGGTACTACTGGCTGCACTGGTGGTAATTGCTGGCCCTGTCTCACCTCATTCTCCTCCTGCCTCTCCTCTGTGCTGCCTGCTGCTGTGGCTGTAGTTGTTGCTGTAGTTGCTGTTGTTGCTGTAGTTGTAGCAGTATAGGAATGCCCTCCAGCCCCATGACTGCAAAAGCTAGTGGTATCATTTTGTTGTAGGAAGGGGTGTGGTATGTGGGTGTACTCCTTTTATACTGGGACATGCTCCATTGACTCCACCTGTGGTGATTGTGTGAACCTGTGGCAGTTGCCTTGACTGCAGTTTGCTGTTTACGGGTGGTCTGCGATGCCTGTATGGCCGCCATCGTGCAGGCCCTAATTACCACCCTTGGGATGCCGGTAATTGCATGCCTGCGTGAGTTGTGATGTCCTCCTATTACCGGCATCCCAGTATTTACTCCGTGAAGGGGCACATGTACGCGCACGTGCCGGTATGAAGGGACACAGTACTGGCGGTGGCGGTATTGGCGGGTTGTCGGTTCATAATGCCCCGGACCCGTTAACGATGCCGGAATTACCATTCCGCCTTCCTTTTTTCAATACCTCCACTCTCGTAATGAGGCAGTGAGTGTTACATGAGCAGGCTCTCTCTCTCTCTCTCTCTCTCTCTCTCTCTCTCACTCTCTTACAGAGTCCTATAAATAATGACTGAGTGTTACATGAGCAGGCTCTCTTTCTCGCTCTACCTCTCTCTCTCTCTCTCTCTCTCTCTTTCTCTCTCTCTCTTCCTCTCTTGTACTTTACATAAGGACTGAGTGTTACATGGGCAGGTTTTCTCTCTTTCAGAGTCATATACATAAGGACTGTGTGTTACATGAGCATGTTGTCTCTCACTCTCTCTCCCTCACGCTCTCTCTCTCTCTCTTTCCTCTCTTTCTCTCTCTTTATCTCACATGCTATACATAAGGACTACGTGTTAAATGAGCAGGTTCTCTCTCTTTCTCTCATGCTTTACATAAGGACTGAGTGTTACACAAGCAGGTTCTCTCTCTCTTCCTCTCTCGTGCATTACATAAAGAATGAGTCTTACATGAGCAGGTTTTCACTCTCTCTCTTTCTCTCTCATGCTTTACATAATGACTAGGTGTTACATGAGCAACCTCTCTCTCTTACAGAGTGCTTTACATAAAGACTGTGTTTTACATGAGCAGGTTCTCTATATCTCTCTTTCCCTCATGCTCTCTCTCATGCTTTACATAAGGAATAAGTGTTACATGAGCAGGTTTTCTCTCTTTCAGAGTGCTTTACATAAGAACTATGTGTTACATGAGCATGTTCTCTCTCTCTCTCTCGTGCTTTACATAAGGACTACGTGTTACATGAGCAGGTTCTCTCTATCTCTTTCAGAGTGTTTTACATAAGGACTAAGAGTTACAGGAGCAGGTTCTCTCTCTCTTGCTTTACATAAGGACTGAGTGTTAAATGAGCAGGTTCTCCCTCTCGTGCTTTACATAAGGACTGCATGTTACATGAACAGGTTCTCTCTCTCTCTCTCTCTCTCTCTTTGTCGCTCTCTCGTGATTTACATAAAGACTGAGTGTTACATGAGCAGGCTCTCTCTCTCTCTCTATCTCTCTTACAGAGTGCTATACATAAAGACTGTGTGTTAAATGAGCAGGTTCTCTCTTTCTCTCGTGCTATGCATAAGGACTGAGTGTTACATGAGCAGGTTGTCTCTCTCTCTCTCTCTCTCTCCCTCACGTTCTCTCTATTTCTGTCTCTTTCTCTCTCACGCTTTACATAAAGACAGTGTTACATGAGCAGGTTCTCTTTCTCTCTCTCTCTCTCTCTCTCTCTCTCTCTCTCTCCCTCTCTCATGCTTTACATAAAGACTGAGTCTTACATGAGCAGGTTCTCACTCTCTCTCTTTCTCTCTCATGCTTTACATAATGACTAGGAGTTACATGAGCAGGTTCTCTCTCTCTCTTACAGAGTGCTTTACATAAAGACTGTGTTTTACATGAGCAGGTTCTCTATAGCTCTCTTTCCCTCATGCTCTCTCTCATGCTTTACATAAGGACTAAGGGCCTCATTACACGGACGGCGGTAAGGGTTAACGGTCACCGTTAATGGTACCGGTGACCGTTAACCCTTACCGCCTTACTACTAGGTCCCTTTGCGCTTGGAGACTTTAACGCCTGCTTTTTGCAGGTGTTAAAAACCAACCCGCAAAGGGACCAGGGAGCTAATTACGGTACCGCAAAATTGCGGTGCCGTAATTAGCACCTTCCCGATTCCCATTATGCCCTATGGGGCAAAAATGGGAATGGGGAAGGGCAATGGGAGAAGGGGGAGTTACCGCCCCACCAACCTTGGAATAGGGCGGTAATTCCCCTTTCCACCAAGGCCGTGCCGGTATTTTACCGGCATGGACCAAGGTGCTAATAGCACCTTGGTCCACCGCCATCCGTGTAATGAGGGCCTAAGTGTTACATGAGCAAGTTTTCTCTCTTTCAGAGTGCTTTACATAAGAACTAAGTGTTACATGAGCATGTTCTCTCTCTCTCTCGTGCTTTACATAAGGACTACGTGTTACATGAGCAGGTTCTCTCTCTCTTGCTTTACGTAAGGACTGAGTGTTAAATGAGCAGGTTCTCCCACTCGTGCTTTACATAAGGACTGCATGTTACATGAACAGGTTCTCTTTCTCTCTCTCTCTCTCCCTCTCCTTCTCTCTCTCTCTCTCTCTCTTTCTCTCTCTCTCGTGATTTACATAAAGACTGAGTGTTACATGAGCAGGCTCTCTCGCTCTCTCTCTCTCTCTCTCTCTCTCTCTCTCTCTCTCTCTCTCTGTCTTACAGAGTGCTATACATAAAGACTGTGTGTTACATGAGCAGCTGTTCTCTCTCTCTCTGCCTCTCTCCCTCATGCTCTCTCTCTCTTTCTCTCTCGTACTTTACATAAGGACTGGGTGTAACATGAGCAGGTTTTCTCTCTTTTAGAGTGCTTTACTTAAGGACTATTTGTTACATGCCCAAGTTTGCTCTCTCTCTTTCAGAGCGTTTTACATAAGGACTGTGTGTTACATGAGCATGTTGTCTCTCGCTCTCTCTCCCTCACGCTCTCTCTCTCTCTCTCTGTTTCTCTTATCTCTCATGCTATACATAAAGACTATGGGCCTCATTACACGGTACGCGGTGAGCCATGGTGCTATTAGCGCCATGGCTCATGCCGGTAAAATACCGGCACCGCCTTGGCGGAAAGGGGATTTACAGCCCCATTCCAAGGTTGGAGGGGCGGTAAATCCCCTTTCCGCCATTGCCCTTCCCCATTCCCATTTCTGCCCCATAGGGCTCTATGGAAATGGGAAAGGTGCTAATTACGCCACCGCAATTTTGCGGTGCCGTAATTAGCTCCGAGGTCCCTTTGCGGGTTGGATTTTAACGCCTGCAAGAAGCAGGCGTTAAATCCTCCAACCCGCAAAGGGACCTCGTAGTACGGTGGTAAGGGTTAACGGTCACCGTTGCCATTAACGGTGACCGTTAACCCATACCGCCGTCCGTGTAATGAGGCCCTATGTGTTAAATGAGCAGGTTCTCTCTCTTTCTCTCGTTCTTTACAAAAGGACTGAGTGGATTTTAACGCCTGCAAGAAGCAGGCGTTAAATCCTCCAACCCGCAAAGGGACCTCGTAGTACGGCGGTAAGGGTTAACGGTCACCGTTGCCATTAACGGTGACCGTTAACCCATACCGCCGTCCGTGTAATGAGGCCCTATGTGTTAAATGAGCAGGTTCTCTCTCTTTCTCTCGTTCTTTACAAAAGGACTAAGTGTTACATGAGCGGGTTGTCTCTCTCTCTCTCTCCCTCACATTATCTCTATTTCTATCTCTTTCTCTCTCACGCTTTACAAAAAGACAGTGTTACACGAGCAGGTTCTCTCTCTCTTTCAGAGTGCTTTACATAAGGACTAAGTGTTAAATGAGCAGGTTCTCTCTCTCGCGCTTTACATAAGGACTGCATGTTACATGAGCAGGTGTTCACTCTCTCTCTGCCTCTGTCCCTCATGCTCTCTCTCTCTCTTTCTCTCTCGTACTTTACATAAGGACTGGGTATAACATGAGCAGGTTTTCTCTCTTACAGAGTGCTTTACAAATGTGTTACATTACCAGGTTCTCTCACTCTCTCTCTCTCTCTCTCTCTCTCTCTCGTTCATGCTTTTCATAAGGACTGGGTGTAACATGAGCAGGTTTTCTCTCTTACAGAGTGCTTTACATAAGGACTATGTGTTACATGACCAGGTTCTCTCTCTCTCTCTCTCTCTTTCTCTCTCACTCGTGATTTACATAAAGACTGAGTGTTACATGAGCAGGCTCTTTCTCTCTCTGTCTGTCTCTCTCTCTTATAGAGTGCTATACATAAAGACTGCGTGTTACATGAGCGGGTTCTCTCTCTCTCTTTCAGAGCGTTTTACCTAAGGACTGTGTGTTACATGAGCATTTTGTCTCTCACTCTCTCTCCCTCACGCTCTCTCTCTCTCTCTCTCTCTTTCTCTTATGTCTCATGCTATACATAAAGACTATGTGTTAAATGAGCAGGTTCTCGCTCTTTCTCTCGTGCTTTACATAAGGACTGAGTGTTAAATGAGCACGTTCTCGCTCTCTCTCTCTCGTGCTTTACATAATGACTAAGTGTTGCATGAGCAGGTTCTCTCTATCTCTTTCAGAGTGTTTCACATAAGGATTGTGTGTTACATGAGCATGTTCTCTCTCTCTGTCTCTCTCTCTCTCTTTCTCTCATGCTTTTCATAAGGACTGAGTGTAACATGAGCATGTTCTCTTTCTCCCTCTCTTGCTTTACGTAAGGACTGAGTGTTAAATGAGCAGGTTCTCTCTCTCTCTTGCTTTACGTA